>NC_057811.1:425135515-425410978 GCF_018294505.1 Triticum aestivum | reverse complement strand
ATATAGAAGGGGGGAAAGGTGGCTTGGGGGAGGGGCTAGGCGGCGGCGGGGCTCCCGTGTCCATGGCGGACTCCGGCGGCGGCGGGCGTCGGGCGCGGGGAGGATATCCCGCGGGCGGGCGGGCGGGCGGCTCGGCTGGGCCTCGGCCCAGTCGGGCGCTGCGCATTTTTTTATTTTTAAAAATGTTCCGCGGAAAATAATTCGTAGAAAAATAAATAAAAATCCAAAAAAGATAAAACAAATTTTCCCCGTCTAGTTAGGAAATCTAGAATAGGGTGAACATTTTTTTAACACAAAATAAATTTTTGAAAATATGCAATATTTTTAATGCAATTAAAATTGCAAATAAAATCCGAATAAAATCCAATAAATGATTTTAACATTTTTCCTCCAGTATTTCAATTGTTTTGGAGAAGTCATATTTTCTCCTCTCATTTATTTTGTTTAATGAAATATTTTTCCGGAGAGAAAATAATTAAAACCAAAATCCTCGTCTTATTATTTGATGAAAAATCAAATATGAAAATTTGAGAAAATCCCCAACTCTCTCCGAGGGTCCTTGAGTTGCTTAGGATTTATCGAGGATTTGTCAAAATGCAATAAAATATGATCTGCAATGATGATCTATGTATAACATACCAAATTGAAAATTTGGGATGTTACAAACCTACCCCCCTTAAGATGAATCTCGCCCTCGAGATTCGGGTTGGCTAGAAAACAGGTGGGAGTGGTCCATCCGTAGATCTTCCTCTCGCTCCCAGGTGGCTTCATCTTTCGTGTGGTGACTCCACTGGACTTTGCAAAACTTGATAACCTTACTGCGGGTAACTCGGCTGGCATACTTTAGAATCTTAACTGGTTTCTCCTCATAGGTCAAATCACTTTCCAGCTGAATCGCTTCCAGTGGCACAGTATCTCTCAGTGGTATCTCAGCCATCTCTGCGTGGCACTTCTTCAACTGGGAAACGTGAAATACATCATGAACTCCAGACAATCCTTCGGGCAATTCCAGCTTGTAGGCAACCTCTCCCATACGTCCCACAACTCTGTATGGTCCGATAAATCGGGGTGCTAACTTTCCCTTAACTCCAAAGCGCTTCACTCCTCGAAGTGGTGATACTCGAAGATAAACTCGGTCTCCGACTTCGTGAACTGTCTCCTTTCGTTTAGTATCAGCATAACTCTTCTGCCTGGATTGGGCTACCTTGAGTCTATCGCGAATCAACCTCACTTTCTGTTCAGACTCCTTAATCAAATCTGGTCCAAACAACTGACGGTCTCCAACTTCGTCCCATAACAATGGTGTTCTACACCTCCTTCCGTACAAAGCTTCGAAAGGGGCCATCTTCAAACTGGTTTGATAACTGTTGTTATACGAAAACTCCGCATATGGCACATTGTCGTCCCAACTAGATCCATAATCTAGTGCACAAGCTCTCAACATGTCCTCCAAAATCTGGTTGACTCTCTCGGTCTGTCCATCTGTCTGTGGGTGAAAAGCTGTACTAAATTCCAGCCTGGTTCCCAATGTTTCATGTAACTGCTTCCAAAACTTCGAGGTAAATTGGGTTCCTCTGTCTGATACAATGGTCCTCGGAACTCCATGCAAACATACAATCCTGGTCATGTATATCTTTGCCAACTTAGTACTGGTGTAAGTGGTCTTCACTGGAATGAAATGAGCCACTTTCGTCAAACGGTCGACTACAACCCATATTGAGTCATAGCCTGAACGAGTCCTGGGTAATCCTGTGATAAAATCCATGCCTATTTTATCCCACTTCCATTCCGGTATCGGCAATGGTTGTAGCAATCCTGCTGGCTTCTGATGCTCTGCCTTCACTCTCTGACACACATCACAAACTGCTACATACTCTGCAATATCCTTCTTCATTCCGGTCCACCAGAAAGTATTCTTTAGATCCAAATACATCTTGGTATTCCCTGGGTGAATTGAGTACGGTGAATCATGGGCTTCTTGCAAAAGCAACTTCCTGATCTCCGGATCATTTGGCACATATACTCGGTCCTCAAACCATAAGGTATCGTGCTCATCCTCACGAAATCCCTTGGCTTTTCCTTTGCTCATCTTCTCCTTTATCTCTTCAATCTCCTTGTCTGTCTTCTGAGCTTCTCTGATCCTTTCCATCAAGGTAGACTGAATCCCCAATGTCGCTAAATAGCCTCTTGGGACTATCTCCAAACATAGCTCGCGAAGGTCCTCGGCTAACTCCTGAGGTAGCTCTCCTGTCATGAGGGTGTTGACATGACTCTTGCGGCTCAACGCGTCTGCTACTACGTTAGCCTTTCCTGGGTGATAATGCAATCTCATATCATAATCCTTAATGAGCTCCAACCATCTCCTCTGTCTGAGATTTAACTCCTTCTGCGTGAAAATATACTTCAAACTCTTGTGATCCGTGTACACCTCACAATGGTTTCCGATGAGAAAATGTCTCCATGTCTTCAATGCATGCACCACGGCTGCTAACTCCAAATCATGCGTAGCATAATTCTTCTCATGGGGTTTAAGTTGTCGTGAAGCATATGACACAACTCTTCCTTCCTGCATAAGCACTGCTCCAAGTCCTCGACGAGAAGCGTCGCAATAAACTTCATAATCCTTGCGTTGATCTGGCAGAATCAACACTGGTGATGTAACCAATCGTTTCTTCAACTCTTGGAAACTAGCTTCACATTCCTCAGTCCAATTGAATTTGGTGTCCTTCTTCAATAGCTCAGTCATGGGCTTAGCAATCTTCGAGAAATTCTCGATGAATCTCCGGTAGTATCCTGCAAGTCCAAGAAAACTCCGGATTTCTCCAACTGTCGTGGGTGATTCCCAACTTGTCACTATATCAACCTTGGCAGGGTCTACTGCTATTCCTTCTCCAGAAATAACATGTCCAAGGAATCCAACTTCCTTCGGCCAAAATTCACACTTGCTGAACTTGGCGTATAACTGATGTTCTCTGAGCTTCTCAAGTACCAATCGCAAATGCTCCTCATGCTCTTCCTCATTCTTGGAAAAGACTAAAATATCGTCAATGAACACCACGACGAACTTATCCAAAAACTCCGTAAACACTTTGTTCATCAGGTTCATGAAATAGGCAGGTGCATTAGTCAGACCAAATGACATAACGGTATACTCATACAATCCAAATCTGGTGGTAAAAGCCGTCTTAGGTATATCCTGCTCTCGAATCTTTAACTGATGGTATCCTGATCGTAGATCGATCTTGGAAAATACTTTAGCTCCTTGTAGGCGGTCAAACAAATCATTGATCATCGGCAATGGGTACTTGTTTTTGATGGTCACTTCATTCAATCCTCGGTAATCAACAACCATCCTCAGCGATCCATCTTTCTTCTCCACTAGAAGTACTGGTGATCCCCAAGGTGACGAACTTGGGCGAATATAGCCTTTATCCAGTAACTCCTTGATCTGCTTCTTAATTTCCTCCAAATCCTTTGCGGGCATCCTGTACGGTCTCTTAGATATTGGCCCTGTGCTTGGCAAAAGTTCAATCAAGAACTCAATGTCTCTATCTGGTGGCATGCCTGGCAACTCTTCTGGAAATACATCCGGATAATCCTTCACCACTGGTACTTCCTCCTGTACAACTCCTGATAAGGAATTTACTTGAGTCCTCTTCGGCATATGCCGGGATACATACTTGATCCTTTTTCCTTCTGGGGTGGTAAGCAAAATCGTCTTTCTGGCACAATCGATGTTTCCTCCATACAAGGATAGCCAATCCATTCCCAAAATCACATCCAAACCTTGCGACTCCAAAACTATGAGGTCTGAGGGGAAAACATGCCTACCAATGGCCAATGGTATCTGAAAACATCCTTGGCTTGCCATATACTCTGCTCCTGGCGAGGTTACTAACATAGGGGTTTTGAGGACTTGGGTGGACATCTTAAACTTATTCACAAATCCCCTTGATATGTATGAATGCGATGCACCAGTATCGAAAAGAACGGTTGCAGTAAATGACTTAACCAAAAACTTACCTATTACTGCATCAGGCTGAGCTTCAACCTCCTCCACGCTCACGTGGTTCACATGTCCTTTGTTGAACGGGTTCGGCTTCTTCCCAGAGCTTCCATTGCCATTTCCATTTTGGGCTTCAGGACAATCAGTTGCATAGTGTCCAGTCTTCTAGCACTTGAAGCAAGTAATGTGACTTAGATCCCTCTTGGTTGGGGTAGATGGGTTGGTACGGTTCTGTCCGTTGCTTCCTCCATTCCCATTACCATTCTTGGAGCCATTATGGTTGTGCGAACTACCTCCTCCATGGGTATGCTGAAACTGTCCTCCCGGTTTCGGGGCAAATCGTGGCTTCTGCTGAGCTCCAGAATTGTACTTCCCTTGTCCATACTTCCTCTTACGATTTTCAATCTGCTGTTGCTTCCCTTCAATCATGAGAGCTCTATCTACCAGCTCCTGGTAGTTGTTGAAGGTTGCTACCATCAACTGCATACTTAGTTCATCATTCAGTCCTACCAAAAATTTCTCCTGCTTGGCTGCATCTGTAGCAACGTCATCTGGTGCATAACGTGCTAACTTACTGAAATCCTCCACATACTGGCCTACGGTGCGTCCTCCTTGGCGTAGGTTGCGAAACTCACGCTTCTTCATAGCCATAGCTCCTGCTGAAACATGTGCGGTACGGAAAGCTTGCTGAAACTGATCCCATGTGACAGTGTCAATGGGGTGTGTGGCTGTATAATTCTCCCACCATGATGCTGCGGGTCCATCAAGCTGATGTGCGGCAAAACGCACTCTTTCCGCATCTGTGCATCCTGCAGTGGTCTACTCCCTTCCAACTTTGCGGAGCCAATCATCTGCAACAATCGGCTCGGTGCTACTGGAAAACACCGGCGGGTTTAGCCTCAAGAAACGGGCTAGGTGACCAACAGCTGGTGGCGGCGGTGGGTTGTTGTTGTTGTTGCCTTGGTTCTGCACTAACACTTGCATCAGGGCATTCTGTTGCTGAATCAACTGGGTGATCTCCGGTGGGAAAACAAATCCGGTGTCGCGTCTCGGAGGCATCTGATAGGTTTAGAAAAGATGAGAGTTAAGAATAGAATGAGGTCTAGAGAGAAAACACTACCAATATGCTCATGAGGAAAATACAATCAATATCACTTAATCAATTCAAACAAGGCAAAACAATCGATCTAACTAGCGTTACAAAGTGCTTGAACTATACTATTAAATGGGGGAAAACTACTACTGATATGGTGGTCTACGAAAAATTCTGATCCGTTGACGACTCCATGATGTCTGCTCCAGCTTCGTCAACCCAGTCATCTTCACTTGGTTCTGAGTCGGTGTCATCGATGATGATGTAGTTATCCGGACAAGTGCATTCGTCAACTTCTGCTTTTGGCACTGGATTTCCCATGAATACTCCAATCTTCTTCTCCAGGTCGTCATTCTTCCCTACTAGTGCGATGATTTCCTCCATATAATCTTCGCGTGTAGCCTTGAGTTCTTCCTCCAGCTCCTTGATCTTCGTCAATGCCTTCTTCAGTTCTTCCTTGTCCGTGCACATCTGGTTCTCCTGGCGACGAATATGTTGGTTTTGCTCCTGGATGAAAGCTGCGATTGATCCATCCTTCTTGGTTCTGATCATCTCCCATTGCGCGTCTCGGCGTCCACAAATCTGATAAATCGTATCCTTAAGCTCCTGGTGGTAGACTTCTCCAATGTGTCCCATAGCGATGTGTGCGGCCATGCTCTTCCCTAAACTCCAGGTGGGTGCTCGAAAACCAATCTTATGGGTTCAGTAACTGGCACAAACGTCCTTCCTGGAATGTGAACTTGAATCTTCCAGCTCTCCTCTTCAGGTAATGTGGCGTACTAGATACTCAAGTTGTCCATAACCGGGGACACGGCTAACCATGATTAGTTTGTACACTCTGCAGAGGTTTGCGCACTTTTCCCCACAAGACTCGATCGCCTCCGCTTGATTCTCGCACTGCATGATGTTTGAGAAACGGATGACCGAGACACAGTCTTTCAGGAACAATCACTCTTTACTCTGGATGGACCGGTACACCTACTTTCCCCTACATCTGCTAGCCCACCTCTTCAAGAGATCATGTAACCTACTCAACTATGCTAGAGCCCATAATAGCTTGTGGCTGCACACGGAAGTTTCTAGCATGAATAATCTTATGATCCCTTTGAGCCTGGGTGGCGGTCCTTATACAAACAGACAACACTGGATTCTCCAGGTGCCTCAATCCACCCAGATGTGAGTTTTAGTTGCCACCTTAGGTAAACCATTATTAACAATCTCACATCTGTCATGAATATCTCTCAAACCCAAATCCACGTCTACGAGCATAGCATGGCAATATAATAGCAACGTAGAAGTAACTCCCAAGGGTTTGATAAGAAAACAGGTAATAGGTACTACCTCAACTACTTCCCAGTACCCACAATTTAATTAGATCCTAAACATGCAATGTTTGAGGAATAGATCTAATGCAATAAAACTGGGTATGGAAGGTATGATCAAAGTGTTACTTGCTTTGCTGATGATCCGCAAAACCTAGCGATTCGAAGTAACAAGCGGCACACTCCGGGTACTCTATCGCAAACAAACAAGCCGACAATCAGTACTCATCTAATGCACAGGTAAAACTCGAATGAAAGATCCAACCAGAAAGTTCAACTTAAGAACTCCGGTTTGCAAAAAGAATCAACTCGAATGAAGCAACAAAAGTCAAACGGTGAAAGAAACAAGCTTCGTTCACTAATCTGGATCTAGGTCAAATTTTACAGTAGCAAAAACTTGTGTGAGTAGGTTAAACGGAAAGAGAATTTCGAGACGAAACTCTAGGCGCTTGAATCGCCTAATTCCGATAAACGAGCGAGAAGTTAAACAGAAATGAAGATTCGATCAGAAATCGAATCTGAGAAAATCAGGAAAAATCCGACGAAAAAGAAAAACGGACGAACGGTTAAAGAACGGACGTTCGTTAACAGAGAAAATCCGATGAACGCGTTCGTTAAAACGAACGAGTCGGTGAACGCTCACAAAAATAACAAAACCGAAAAAAAAACCGATCTAGGTTTTTTTTTAAAACGAACGTTTTTTTTAACAAAAACCGGCAAACGAGGCGAGGTGCGGCTACCTCGGGGACGGGCTCCGGCGGGGCTCCGGCGACTCCGGCGAGGGGCGGCGGGCGGCTCGGGGGCGAGGGGCGACGAGCGGCGGCGGCCTTCGGCGTGCGGCGGCGGCGAGTGCAAGGCGGCGGCGGCGCGGGTGCAGCGGGCGGCGGCGAGTGCGGCTCCGGCGGCGGGGTGAGAGGGAGGAGGAGAGGGGGGGTATATATAGAAGGGGGGGGAAAGGTGGCTTGGGGGAGGGGCTAGGCGGCGGCGGGGCTCCCGTGTCCATGGCGGACTCCGGCGGCGGCGGGCGCGGGGAGGAGATCCCGCGGGCGGGCCGGCGGCTCGGATGGGCCTCGGCCCAGTCGGGCGCTGCGCATTTTTTTTAAACGTTCCGCAAAAAATAATTCGTAGAAAATTAAATAAAAATCTGAAAAAGATAAAACAAATTTTCCCCGTCTAGTTAGAAAATCTAGAATAGGTTGAACATTTTTTTAACACAAAATAAAATTTTGAAAATATGCAATATTTTTAATGCAATTAAAATTACAAATAAAATCCGAATAAAATCCAATAAATGATTTTAACATTTTTTCCTCCAGTATTTCAATTGTTTTGGAGAAGTCATATTTTCTCCTCTCATTTATTTTGTTTAATGAAATATTTTTCCGGAGAGAAAATAATTAAAACCAAAATCCTCGTCTTATTATTTGATGAAAAATAAAATATGAAAATTTGAGAAAATCCCCAACTCTCTCCGAGGGTCCTTGAGTTGCTTAGGATTTATCGAGGATTTGTCAAAATGCAATAAAATATGATATGCAATGATGATCTATGTATAACATACCAAATTGAAAATTTGGGATGTTACAAAGGCACTGATTCCCTTTTGCAATTGAAAATGTTTGCAAATTCTTGTGCTCTCTCATGAGAGATATTAATAGGGACAATTGATTATTTGCTGTAATTAACTATTAGCCCAGTGAATGCTGAGAATTTCTCTAGAATTTCAGTGAAAATTCTGATTTGATGAACATCTGCTGGGAGAATAATTAAGGTGTCATCAGCATACCGGATAATAGGGTAGGATTCAGTGTCATTTGTGTCAATGGGTAGATTGAGAGTTCCCTCTCTCCATGCTTCATTAACCATGCTTTGTAGCAATTCACCAACCATGACATATAGTAAGGGGGAGAAAGGGTCCCCTTGCCTGACTCCACATTTGCAGTGAATATTTTTCCCAGGGACCCCATTTAGATTAACTGAGGTGGTAGCTATAGTCAGAATCATGTTAACCCACCTGATCCATTTGTCACTGAATCCAAGATGCTTCATCATAAATAGAATGGCATTGTAGCTCACTTTGTCAAAGGCCTTCACAAAGTCAATTTTGAAGATGATGATCTCTTTTTTTGATTTGTGGCACATATGGTTGTATTCAAAACTCCATGCCAGCAGTCCTGGATGTTCCTAGTTTTAATAAAACCATATTGGTTCTTGCTGACCCTGGATAGAATGATGGGTTGAACTCTATTGGCAAGTAATTTTGTGAGAATCTTAATTGGCATACTTACCAAAGAGATAGGTCTGTAATCATTGGGGGATCCAGGGTTTTGAGTCTTAGGGATAAGGGTGATATATGCAGTGTTAATAGGCTGTAATGATATATTTTTCTCATGGAAATCATTGATAAACCTGTAAAAACAATGTTTGATGATGTGCCAACATTTCCTCATGAAGTGCCCATTGTACCCATCAGGGCCAGGTGACTTATCCTTTGGCATATGCTTGATGATATCATCTATTTCCTCAGTGGTAAAAGGCCTATCAAGATCAGATGATAGATTATCCATGGCCAGATGTGCTATGTCAAAAGATTTTCTGCATTCTGCTTGTGTACCAATTCTTTCTTTGAAAGATGCCCATAGGAGAGCAGCTTTTTGATCATGATCATTGACTTGTTGGCCATCAGTAGTAAGTAGATAGTTAATGTAATTATGTCTAAATACCTGGGAGGCAATAGCATGGAAAAATTAGTATTTTCACCTCCCAGATTGGCCCATCTGATGTTGGCTCTGATCCTCCAGTATAATCTTTTGGCTTCCAAAAGTTTGTTAGTATGATTGATTAAGATCCTCCTGAAGTTCTTTTCAGCAGTGGAAAGATCTCTCTGATCTTCCAATCCATCCAGAAGTTTGACATAAAAACAACAATCTTCAATGGTTTTATTCAATTGAGATAATCTCTTGCTCCATTTTTCAACCCTCTTCTCAGACTTTTAAATTTAGCATTCAAGTTTTTAGCAGAATCAGCAAAGTGAGTTGAGTTTAACCAGTGGTCTCCCACAATCTCCATAAAACCATCAAATTCAGTCCAACATTCCTCAAACCTGAAAATGTTGCTTTTGGGAATATTGCTATCCATTTGAACTTTGATAGGAACATGGTCAGAAGTAATTTTGGCCAAAGGAAAAGCCATAGTACCACGGTATGTGTTAGTCCAATGAGAACTAGTAAATACCCAGTCCAATTTCTCAACAAGAGGTAGATCTTGTTTGTTGCTCCATGTAAAGGATCTGCCTTTCAAAGGTATCTCCACAAGATCAAGATTAATAATGATGTTGTTAAAAGTCATCATACTATTGGGGTCACCACCTGGCTTCTTTCTGTTGTCAGGCCCTCTAATAAAATTGAAATCACCCAGTATCGTCCATAATTTGCTCTGAGTAATATTGAGGTTCTGTAACCAAGTAGTAAATTCAAGCTTATCTTCAGTAGAGTTTGGGCCATAAACATTTGTCAAAAACCAACTGCTATTGTCCAGATTGGAAGTGAACTCAATAGTGATGTGGAAGTAGTTCTGGGATATATTTTTCCCTGTGAATAGTTGTCCATTCCAAATAGTGATGAGCCCACCGTCCCTTGGACAAATCAACTTGAAGGTGATCTTCGGGGACAAGGAAGTTGATCTGTTGGCGAGACAATTTTGGAGTTCACATCTGTACTTGGCTCCACCCACTTATGGAAACATAAAGAGTGGCTTAGGAATCCAACCTCGACTTACGCTTAGGCATAGCTCGTGTTAGATACATATTAATGGGAAATCAAACTCCATGAGAATGCTTCAGCCTTATTGATTCCAACAACTTCCATTTCACGTTCTGCGCCCTTTCATTTTTACTCTGCACTTATTACTGTGTTCACAACACCTTGCTGTTGGGGAACGTAGTATTTCAAAAAAAAATCCTACGATCACACAAGATCTATCTAGGAGAAGCATATCAACGAGCGGGGAGAGTGTGTCCACGTACCCTCGTAGACCGAAAGCGGTAGCGTTTAGTAACGCGATTGGTGTAGTTGAACGTCTTCGCGATCCAACCGATCCAAGTACAGAACGCACGGCACCTCCGCGATCTGCACACGTTTAGCTCGGTGACGTCCCTCTAACTCTTGATCCAGTTGAGGCCGATGGAGAGTTTCGTCAACACGATGGCGTGGTGACTATGATGATGAAGTGACCGGCGTAGGGCTTCACCTAAGCACTACGACAATATGATCGAGGTGTGTTTCTGTGGAGGGGGGCACCGCACACGGTTAAAAGATCAACTTGTGTGTTCTAGGGTGCCCCCCTGCCCACGTATATAAAGGAGGGAGGGAGGAGGAGGCCGTCCAGGGGTGGCGCGCCCAAGGGGGGAGTCCTACTCCAACTAGGATTCACCCCCCCTTTCCTATTCCCACAAGGAGAAGGGGGAAAGAGGAGGGAGGAGAGAAAGGAAAGGGGGGCGCCCCCAACCATAGTCCAATTAGGTTTGGGCTAGGGGGGCGCGCGCCACTCCTTGTCCTGCCTCCTCTCTTCCACCACTAGGCCCATGAGGCCCATTAACCCCCCGGGGGGTTCCGGTAACCCTCCGGTACTCCGAAAAATACCCGATACAATTCGGAACCATTCCGGTGTCCGAATATAACCTTCCAATATATCAATCTTTATGTATCGACCATTTCGAGACTCATCGTCATGTCCGCGATCTCATCCGGGACTCCGAACAACCTTCGATACATCAAATCACATAAACTCATAATACGAATCGTCATCGAACGTTAAGCGTGCGGACCCTACGGATTTGAGAACTATGTAGACATGACCGAGACACATCTCCGGTCAATAACCAATAGCGGAACCTGGATGCTCATATTGACTCCTACATATTCTATGAAGATCTTTATTGGTCAAACTTCATAACAACATACGTTGTTCCCTTTGTCATCGGTATGTTACTTGCCCGAGATTCGATCATCGGTATCACCATACCTTGTTCAATCTCGTTATCGGCAAGTCTCTTTACTCGTTCCGTAATGCATCGTCCTGCAACTAACTCATTAGTCACATTGCTGGCAAGGCTTATAGTGATGATCATTACCGAGAGGGCCCAGAGATACCTCTCCGATACACGGAGTGACAAATCCTAATCTCGATCTATGCCAACTCAACAAACACCATCGGAGACACCTGTAGAGCATCTTTAATCACCCAGTTACGTTGTGACGTTTGATAGCACACAAGGTGTTCCTCCGGTATTCAGGAGTTGCATAATCTCATAGTCAGAGGAACATGTATAAGTCATGATGAAAGCATTAGCAATAAAACTAAACGATCATTTGTGCCAAGCTAACGGATGGGTCTTGTCCATCACATCATTCTCTAATGATGTGATCCCGTTCATCAAATGACAACACATGTCTATGGTCAGGAAACTGAACCATCTTTGATTAACAACCTAGTCTAGTAGGGGCATACTAGGGACACTCTGTTTTGTCTATGTATACACACATGTACTAAGTTTCCGGTTAATACAATTCTAGCATGAATAATAAACATTTATCATGATATAAGGAAATATAAATAACAACTTTATTATTGCCTCTAGGGCATATTTCCTTCAGTCTCCCACTTGCACTAGAGTCAATAATCTAGTTCACATCGCCATGTGAGTTAACACCAATAGTTCACATCACCATGTGATTAGTTCACATCTCCATGTGACTAATACCCAAAGGGTTTTTCTAGAGTCATTAATCTAGTTCACATCACTTTGTGATTAACACCCAAAGAGTACTAAGGTGTGATCATGTTTTGCTTGTGAGAGACGCTTAGTCGATGTGTCTGTCACATTCAGAGCCGTATGTATTTTGCAAATTTTCTATGTCTACAATCCTTTGCATGGGGCTACTCTAGCTAATTGCTCCCACTTTCAATATGTATCCAGATTGAGACTAAGAGTCATCCGGATCGGTGTAAAAGTTTGCATCGGCGTAACTCTTTACGATGAACTCTTTATCACCTCCATAACCGAGAAATATCTCCTTAGTCTTCTAAGGATAAATTTGACCGCTGTCAAGTGATCCACTCCTGGATCAATATTGTACCCCCTTGCCAAACTCATGGCAAGGTACACAATAGGTTTGTTACACAGCATAGCATTCTTTATAGAACCTATGGCTGAGGCTTAGGGAATGACTTTCATTCTCTTTCTATTTTCTGCCGTGGTCGTGTTTTGAGTCTTACTCGACTTTACACCTTGCAAGGCACGAACTCTTTCTTTGACTGCTCCATTTTGAACTACTTCAAAAATCTTGTCAAGGTATGTACTCATTGAAAAATCTTATCAAGCATCTTGATCTATCTCTATAGATCTTGATGCCCAACATGTAAGCACCTTCACCGAGGTCTTTCTTTGAAAAACTCCTTTCAAACACTCCTTTATGATTTCCAGAAAATTCTACATCATTTCCGATCAACAATATGTCATACACATATACTTATCAGAAAGGCTGTAGTGCTCCCACTCACTTTCTTGTAAATAAAGGCTTCACCACAACTCTGTATAAAACTATATGCTTTGATCAACTTATCAAAGCATATATTCCAACTCGAGATGCTTGCACCAGTCCATAGATGGATCGCTGGAGCTTGCACATTTTGTTAGCACCTTTAGGATTGACAAAACCTTCTAGTTGTATCATATACAACTCTTTTTTAATAAATCCATTAAGGAATGCAGTTTTGATATCCATTTGATAGATTTTTCATAAAATGTGGCAATTGCCAACATGATCCGGACATACTTTAAGCATCGATACGAGTGAGAAAATCTCATCGTAGTCAACATCTTGAACTTGTCAAAAACCCTTTTCGACAAGTTGTGCTTTGTAGATAGTAACACTACTATCAGTGTCCGTCTTCCTCTTGAAGATCCATTTATTCTCAATGGCTTGCCGATCATCGAGCAAGTCCACCAAAGTCTACACTTTGTTCTCATACATGGATCCCATCCCAGATTTCATGGCCTCAAGCCATTTCGCGGAATCTAGGCTCATCATCGCTTCCTCATGGTTCGTAGGTTCATCATGGTCTAGTAACATGACTTCTAGAACAGGATTATCTTACCACTTTGGTGCGGATCGTACTCTGGTTGACCTACGAGGTTCGGTAGTAACTTGATTTGAAGTTTCATGATCATCATCATTAACTTCCTCACTAATTGGTGTAGGTATAACTGGAACTGATTTCAGTGATGAGCTATTTTCCAATTTGAGAGAAGGTACAATTACCTCATCAAGTTCTAGTTTCCTACCACTCACTTCTTTCGAGAGAAACTCCTTCTCTAGAAAGGATCCACTCTTAGCAACAAAGATCTTGCCTTCGGATCTGTGATAGAAGGTGTACCCAACAGTTTCTTTTGGGTATCCTATGAAGACACATTTCCCCGATTTGGGTTCGAGCTTATCAGGTTGAAACTTTTACACATAAGCATCGCCGCCCCAAACTTTAAGAAACGACAACTTAGGTTTCTTGCCAAACCACAATTCATATGGTGTCATCTCAACGGATTTAGATGGTGCCCTATTTAACGTGAATGCAGTTGTCTCTAATGCATAACCCTAAAATGACAGTGGTAAATAGGTAAGAGACATCATAGATCGCACCATATCTAATAAAGTACGGTTATGACGTTCGGACACACCATTACACTGTGGTGTTCCAAGTGGCGTGAGTTGCAAAACTATTCCACATTTTTCCAAATGAAGACCAAACTCATAACTCAAATATACACCTCCACGATCAGATCGTAGAAACTTATTTTCTTGTTACGATGATTTTTCACTTCACTCTGAAATTCTTTGAACTTTTCAAATGTTTCAGACTTATGTTTCATCAAGCAGATATACCCATATCTGCTCAAATCATCTGTGAAGGTCAGAAAATAACGATACCCGCCACAAGCCTCAACACTCATCGGACTGCATACATCAGTATGTATTATTTCCAATAAATCAGTTGCTCGCTCCATTGTTCCGGAGAACGGAGTCTTAGTCATCTTGCCCATGAGGCATGGTTCGCAAGCATCAAGTGATTCCTAAAGTCCATCGGCATGGATTTTCTTCATGCGCTTTACACCAATATGACCTAAACAGCAGTGCCACATATAAGTTGCACTATCATTATTAACTTTGCATCTTTTGGCTTCAATACTATGAATATGTGTATCACTACGATCGAGATTGACTAAACCATTTATATTGAGTGTAGGACCACAGAAGGTTTTATTCATGTAAATAGAACAACAATTATTCTTTGACTTAAATGAATAACCGTATTGCAATAAACATGATCCAATCATATTTATGCTCAACGCAAACACCAAATAACATTTATTTTAGGTTCAACACTAATCCTGAAGGTAAAGGGAGTGTGCGATGGTGATCTTATCAACCTTGGAATCACTTCCAACTCACATCATCATCTCGCCCTTAACTAGTCTCTGTTTATTTTGCAACTCCCGTTTCGAGTTACTACTCTTAGCAACTGAACCAGTATCAAATACTGAGGGGTTTCTATGAACACTAGTAAAGTACACATCAATAACATGTATATCAAATACACCTTTGTTCACTTTGCCATCCTTCTTATCCGCCAAGTATCTAGGGCAGTTCCACTTCCAGTGACCATTTCCTTTGCAGTAGAAACACTCAGTTTCAAGCTTGGGTCTATTTTTGGGCTTCTTCATGGGAGTGGCAACTTGCTTGCCATTCTTCTTGAAGTTCCCTTTCTTTCCCTTGCCCTTTTACTTGAAACTAGTGGTCTTGTCAACCATCAACACTTGATGCTTTTCTTGATTTTTACCTTTGCTGATTTCAGCATCGGGAAGAGCTCGGGAATCGTTTTCGTCATCCCTTACATATTATAGTTCCTCACGAAGTTCTAGTGACTTGGTGATAGTGACTAGAGAACTCTGTCAATCACTATCTTATCTGGAAGATTAACTCCCACTCATTCAAGCAATTGTAGTACTCAGACAATCTGAGCACATGCTCACTGGTTGAGCTATTCTCCTCCATCTTGTAGGCAAAATACTTGTCACGGGTCTCATACCTCTTGACTCGAGCATGAGTCTGAAATACAAATTTCAGCTCTTGGAACATCTTATATGTTCCGTGGCGTTCAAAACATTTCTGAAGTCCCCATTCTAAGCCGTAAAGCATGGTGCACTAAACTATCAAGTAGTCATCATACCGAGATTTGCCAAACGTTCATAACGTCTGCATCTGCTCCTGTAATAGGCCCGTCACCTAGCGGTGCATCAAGGACATAATTCTTCTGTGCAACAATGAGGATAATCCTCATATCACGGACCTAGTCCGCATCATTGCTACTATCATCTTTCAACTTATTTTTCTCTGGGAACATATCAAAAATAAACGGGGAAGCTATACGCAAGCTTATTGATCTACAACATAGACATGCAAAATACTATCAGGTACTAAGTTCATGATAAATTAAAATTCAATTAATCATATTACTTAAGAACTCCCACTTAGATAGACATCCCTCTAATCATCTAAGTGATCACGTGATCCATATCAACTAAACCATGTCCGATCGTCACGTGAGATGGAGTAGTTTTCAATGGTGAACATCACTATGTTGATCATATCTACTATATGATTCACGCTCGACCTTTCGGTCTTAGTGTTCCGAGGCCATATCTGCATATGCTAGGCACGTCAAGTTTAACCTGAGTATTCCGCGTGTGCAAAACTGGCTTGCGCCCGTTGTATGTGAACGCAGAGCTTATCACGCCCGATCATCACGTGGTGTCTCGGCACGACGAACTGTCGCAACGGTGCATACTTAGGGAGAACACTTGTACCTTGAAATTTAGTGAGAGATCATCTGATAATGCTACCGTCGTACTAAGCAAAATAAGATGCATAAAATATAAACATCACATGCAATCAAAATAAGTGATGTGATATGGCCATCATCATCTCGTGCCTTTGATCTCCATCTCCAAAGCACTGTCATGATCACCATTGTCACCGGCTTGACACCTTGATCTCCTTCAAAGCATTGTTGTCGTCTCGCCAACTATTGCTTCTACGACTATCGCTTCCGCTTAGTGATAAAGTAAAGCAATTACATGGCTATTGCATTTCATACAATAAAGCGACAATCATATGGCTCCTGCCAGTTGCCGATAACTGCTACAAAACATGATCATCTCATACAACAATTTATATATCATCACGTCTTGACCATATCACATCACAGCAAGCCCTGCAAAAACAAGTTAGACGTCCTCTACTTTGTTGTTGCAAATTTTACGTGGCTGCTACGAGCTTCTAGTAAGAACCGTTCTTACCTACACATCAAAACCACAACGATTTTTTGTCAAGTGTGTTGTTTTAAGCTTCAACAAGGACCGGCGTAGTCAAACTCGATTCAACTAAAGCTGGAGAAACAGACACCCACTAGCCACCTGTGTACGAAGCACGGTGGTAGAACCAGTCTCATGAACGCGGTCATGTAACTTCGGTCTGGGCCGCTTCATCCAAAAATACCGCCGAATCAAAGTATGACATGCTGGTAAGTAGTATGACTACTATCGCTCACAACTTTTTGTGTTCTACTCGTGCATATAACATCTACGCATAAACTTGGCTCGGATACCACTGTTGGGGAACGTAGTATTTCAAAAAAATCCTATGATCACGCAAGATCTATCTAGGAGAAGCATAGCAATGAGCGGGGAGAGTGTGTCCACATACCCTCGTAGACCGAAAGCGGAAGCGTTTAGTAACGCGGTTGATGTAGTTGGACGTCTTCGCGATCCAACCGATCCAAGTACCGAATGCACGGCACTTCCGGGATCTGCACACGTTCAGCTCGGTGATGTCCCTCGAACTCTTGATCTAGTTGAGGCTGAGGGAGAATTCCGTCAGCACGACGACGTGGTGACGGTGATGATGAAGTTACCGGCACAGGGCTTCACCTAAGCACTACGACGATATGACCGAGGTGTGTTTCTGTGGAGGGAGGGCACCGCACATGGCTAAAAGATCAACTTGTGTGTTCTAGGGTGCCCCCTCTCCATGTATATAAAGGAGGGAGGGAGGAGGAGGCCGTCCAGGGGTGGCGCGCCCAAGGGGGGAGTCCTACTCCAAGTAGGATTCGCCCCCCTCCTATTCCTACAAGGAGAAGGGGGAAAGAGGAGGAGGAGAGAAAGGAAAGGGGGGCCGCCCCCCAACCCTCGTCCAATTCGGTTTGGGCTAGGGGGCGCGCTCCACTCCTCGGCCTGCTTCCTCTCTTCCACCACTAGGCCCATGAGGCCCCTTAACCCCCCAGGGGTTCCGGTAACCCCCCGGTACTCCGAAAAGTACCCGATACACTTCGGAACCATTCCGGTGTCCGAATATAACCTTCCAATATATCATTCTTTATGTCTCGACCATTTCAAGACTCCTCTTCATGTCCGTGATCTTATCTGGTACTCTGAACAACCTTCGGTACATCAAATCACATAAACTCATAATACGAATCGTCATCGAACGTTAAGCGTGCGGACCCTACGGGTTCGAGAACTATGTAGACATGACCGAGACACATCTCTGGTCAATTACCAATAGCAAAACCTGGATGCTCATATTGCCTCCTACATATTCTATGGACGATCTTTATCGGTCAAACCACATAACAACATACGTTGTTCCCTTTGTCATCGGTATGTTACTTGCCCGAGATTCGATCGTCGGTATCACCATACCTAGTTCAATCTCATTACCGGCAAGTCTCTTTACTCGTTCCATAATGCATCATCCCGCAAATAACTCATTAGTCACATTGCTTGCAAGCCTTATAGTGATGATCATTACCAAGAGCGCCCAGAGATACCTCTCCGATACACGGAGTGACAAATCCTAATCTCGATCTATGCCATCTCAACAAACACCATCGGAGACACCTTTAGAGCATCTTTATAATCACCCAGTTACGTTGTGACGTTTGATAGCACACAAGGTGTTCCTCCGGTATTCGGGAGTTGCATAATCTCATAGTCAGAGGAACATGTATAAGTCATGATGAAAGCATTAGCAATAAAACTAAACGATCATTTGTGCAAAGCTAACGGATGGGTCTTGCCCATCACATCATTCTCTAATGATGTGATCCCGTTCATCAAATGACAACACATGTCTATGGTCAAGAAACTTAACCATCTTTGATTAACGAGCTAGTCTAGTAGAGGCATACTAGGGACACTCTGTTTTGTTTATGAATTCACACATGTACTAAGTTTCCGGGGTATAAGGAAATATAAATAACAACTTTATTATTGCCTCTAGGGCATATTTCCTTCACTTGCCATAGTTCAAACTTATGTTTTTGGATTGCAACTAAGTCGCAAGCACAATTTCATCAACCCCTACGGGAGACAAAGTCTATTTCTGTGCTCGATGTGGGATTGATTCTCTTATTCCGAAAAGTCCACAAATAACCCCCGTGGACTTGCAGGTCATTAACAATATTTGGGAGTTATCTTGCTCGGCAAAGATAAACAAACATTTTTTATTTATGTTGCATGTCACTTTCCCGTGTCATGTTACATTTTTTATAGACATATGGAAGTCCCGCCCCGATGCCCATCTTCTGGTGTAGAAGATACAAAGCACGTGTGATTCAATGATTCAAAGCAAAAGAGGTTTGAAGAATGCTAGGGATGGACAAATGATAACCCACAAGTATAGGGGATCGCAACAGTTTTTGAGGGTAGAGTATTCAACCCAAATTTATAGATTCGACACAAGGGGAGCCAAAGAATATTTGAAGGTATTAGTAGCTCAGTTATCAATTTAACCACACCTGGAGATTAATTATCTGCCGCAAGTGACCAGTAGCAAAGTAGTTTAATAGTTTTGATAATAGTAATAGTAGCAACGATAACAGTAACAGTGATAGCAATAATTTTGTAGCAAGTGTAACAGTGATGATAGCAGTAGTAACTTAGCAGAAACAATATAAGATAAATTCGTAGGCATTGGATCGGTGACTTGTTGGATGATATGCATCATGAGACAGTTATAACCTAGGGCGATACGGCACTAGCTCAAGTTCGTCAATATAATGTAGGCATGTATTCCGTAAATAGTCATACATGCTTATGGAAAGAACTTGCATGACATCTTTTGTCCTACCCTCTCGTGGCAGCAGGGTCCATATTGGAAACTAAGGGATATTAAGGCCTCCTTTTAATAGAGAACCGGAACAAAGCATTAACACATAGTGAATACATGAACTCCTCAAACTACGGTCATCACCGGAAGAAGTCCTAGTTTTTGTCACTCCGGGGTTACCGGATCATAACACGTAGTAGGTGACTATAACTTGCAAGATCGGATCTAGAACATGGATATTATGGTGATAACATAAATGGTTCAGATATGAGTTCATGGCACCCGGGCCCAAAGTGACAAGCATTAAGCATGGCAAAGTCATAGCAACATCAATCTTAGAACATAGTGGATACTAGGGATCAAGCCCTAACAAAACTAACTTGATTACATGATGAATTTCATCCAACTCCTCACCGACCAACGAGCCTACGAAGGAATTACTCACTCCCGGTGGGGAGCATCATGTAATTGGCGATGGAGAAGGGTTGGTGATGATGAAGAACGAAGATCCCCCTCTCCGGAGCCCCAAACGGACTCCAGATCTGGCCTCCCGATGAAGAACAGGAGGTGACGGCGGCTCCGTCTCGTGGATCGCGATAATTCTTTCTCCCTGATTTTTTCTAGAAAAATAGGATTTTATAGTGTCGGTTTCAGGGTCTGCGGGGCCACCAGGTGGGGACAACCCATCTGGGCACGCCAGGAGAGGGGGGCGCGCCCTGGTGGGTTGTGCCACCTAGGTGCCCCTCTTCGGCAGGTCTTGGATCCAGAAATTCTTATTTATTATATAAAAATTTCTCGCGAAGTTTCGTCCCATTCCGAGAAATTTTATTTTTGCACAAAAACAACACCATGGTAGTTCTGCTGAAAACAACGTCTGTCCGGGGTTAGCTTCATTCAAATCATGCAAATTAGAGTCCAAAACAAGAGGAAAAGCGTTAGGAAAAGTAGATACGTTGGAGACGTATCAACTCCCCCAAGCTTAAACCTTTGCTTGTCCTCAAGCAATTCAGTTGATAAACTGAATGTGAAAAAGAAAAACTTTTACGAACTCTTTTGCTCTTGTTTGCATAAATAAGCTTAAACAACACCCAGGTTTTCAGCCAACTTTATAACTAACCGTGCCGACAATAACTTCTAAAGATTATATTAACTCATATCAATGACATAATCAACTAGCGAGCAATAATAAGATATCTCAAACGGCAACACGTTGTCAAAACAACCATGATATAATATGACAATAGTGGTATCTTGCTAGCCCTTTCTAAGACCGCAAAACATAAATGCAGAGCACCTCCAAAGTTCAAGCAGCGACTAAACATTGTAATTCATGGTAGAAAAGATCCAGTCATGACGCACACAACATTAGCTACACACAATGCATAAGTCATGACAGCTGTGCTCTCAGGTTCTAGCGCTTGTTTTAGAAGGTGATGACACAACATAAAAGTCAATAGATAGTCCCTTCGCAGAGGGAAGCAGTGATTTGCAGAGGTGCTAGAGCTCAAGTCTTAAAACAAAGATAAATGATATTTTTAGACATGGACCCTTCTCATTTACTTCACGACCATCAGTTATCAATATCTTCCATGGTAAGCACGCTAGTGGCGGTTCCCAAGCGATAAAAGTAAAGCTTTTGACTCCATTGGGAGTTTTTGTTTGATTATTTAAGAGATTAACTCTTTTTCAGTTTATAGTTTCGGACTAGGCATCCCTATTACCGCCCTTTTCTCGTGCGATGGCGAGTGAATAAACACTCGACCTAAGAATAACCCGCTTAGGATGGAAGATACCGACCACCTCCTATCATTCCATGAATGATCCAGGCACACAAAAAGGATATTTATTTGGAAGTTTTTAGAGGTGGCACATGCAAAATTACTTAGGACGGCAGGGCAATACCGCATATAGGTAGGTATGGTGGACTCATATGGAATAACTCTAGGGTCGAGGTTTTTTATGTACAAGCAGAATTCCCACTTAGTACAGGCGAAGGCTAGCAATTAGATTGAGAAGTAGCCAGCTAGAGAGCAACAACAGTCATAAACATGCATTATGCGTAAGTAACATTCGATACTAGCATGAGTAGGATATAAACACCATGAACATAAATATCATAGAGGCTATGTTGGTTTTGATTCAACATGCATGAAAATGTGCCAAGTCAAGCCACTCGAACATTCAGAGGAGGATACCATATCATCATACTACATCACAATCATTTTAACGCAATGTTGATATCCAAGATAAATCATTATCCACTCCTGGCTACTTATGCATGGCATGAGAAACTATAATATCTAATTGTCATTGCAAACATGTTTAATCATAATGTGTTGAATCATGGATACTAGGCTAAACATATTTACACAAACAGAACAAGTCGAGTTCATACTAGTTTCTCTCTGCCACGGCCAGTTCATCGAATATCGTCATTATTGCCTTTCACTTGCATGACCGAACGATATGAAAATAATAATAGTGCAAGAGTGCCGTGGACTAAGCTGGAATCTGCAAACATTTTATTCAAAAGGAGAAGACAAGGTATAATGTGCTCTTTATTAGTTCAACAATTATTCATATGAGAGCCACTCAACATTTTCATCGTGGTCTTCTCCTCGGTACAACTCGAATAAAAATAAAAGAAATTCAGAGAAACACACTGAAATATTTTTGGAGTTTTTGGTTTTCTTGAACAAGGAAATAAAAGGGAAAAGCAAAAAGGAGAAAAACTATTTACACGGGAAAGCTCCCAACAAGCAAAAGAAGAACAAGGAAATCTTTTTGGGTTTTCTTTTTAATATTACTACTAAGCATGCATAGAAAGTAAACTACTACAACTAATTTTTTTGGTTTTTCTAAAGTTTTTCAAACACACAAGAAGAAAGCAAGAAAATAAATCTAAGCATGGATGATATAATGAAAAAGTGTGAACACCGACAAATAGAATGATATGCGTGAACATATGTCGGTGAGAAACACGTACTCCCCCAAGCTTAGGCTTTTTGGCCTAACTTGGTAATCAATCAGTAGCTTGGAGGGTAGTAAGGGTGCTGAGGAGCGGGCATCCACTCATCCCACTGCTGAGGTTCCTGTGCTGCCTCCGCAGCAGCCTGAGCGTGCCGGTAGGCGATGATGTGAGCAGGCATAATCCTATATCCGCCCCTGGCAACAGAATCAAACAAAGCAGGAGCAGGCAATGGAATAACATCAGGAGTCCTCACACTAGAAACCAGGTTATATGGAATAGGGATGTCAGGAGATTCGATATTAGTAATGGTGGTGATCCATGGCGGCACGGTCTAGGTAAACCTTGGTCAGAGGATAATCATGAGGGCGTATCCCAACATTAAAGTGGGCCGCCAAACGAGTAGCATAAATCCCACCATGTAATTTACCCAGAGATTTATTAAGGTGAAGGCGGCGAGCCACAATATCCCCCAAGCTATAAGTGTTGTCACCCTCCAGTGCGCGACGTAAAACAGCAAAGTCTGGTGCACTGAGCGCACCTACTTTCTCTCTAGCAAGCAAACACTTAGCAACAAATAAAGCAAAATAATGTACGGCAGGAAAGTGTATGCTAGCGGCCGTGGTAGCTCACACCCCTCTCTCATCTCCCACTATCAAAGTGCTATAAAAGGCCTCAAACCCAGCCGGCCTAGGCTCGGCTAAGCTCCCATCACAAGGGATCATGCATATGTCACAAAATTCAGTAAGTGGTATCTGATGGTTTTCAGCATATAAATCAAAGCTCACTTCAGGAGGATTATTCCTAGGCAGGAAAGTAAAACTTTGAACAAAGATGTTTGCGAGGATTTGATGCTAGTCACACTCATCTACGATGAACTCGGTGAGGCCGGCATTAGCAGCATATTGTGTGAACTCTTGAAGGATTCCAGCCTCCTCCGGGAACGGGGTGTGCGGCCATTCACACGGTCGTACTTCCGCCAACCTCCGAGGATGGAGATCACTATTAGATGACTCCCCAATAACACCTGATACGTCTCCAACGTATCTGTAATTTTTGATTGCTCCATGCTATATTATATTCTGTTTTGGACATTATTGGGCTTTATTATACACTTTTATATTATTTTTGGGACTAACCTATTAACCGGAGGCCCAGCCCAGAATTGTTGTTTTTTGCCTATTTCAGAGTTTCGCAGAAAAAGAATATCAAACGGAGTCCAAACGGAACGAAACCTTCGGGAACGTGATTTTCGGAACGAACGTGATCCAGAGGACTTGGACCCTACATCAAGACATCAACCAGGAAGCCACGAGGTAGGGGGCGCGCCTACCCCCCTGGGCGCGCCCTCCACCCTCGTGGGCCCCCTGTTGCTCCACCGACGTACTCCTTCCTCCTATATATACCTACGTACCCCCAAACTACCAGATACGGAGCCAAAAACCTAATTCCACCGCCGCAACCTTCTGTACCCGTGAGATCCCATCTTGGGGCCTTTTCCGGAGCTCCGCCGGAGGGGGCATCGATCACGGAGGGCTTCTACATCAACACCATAGCCTCTGCGATGATGTGTGAGTAGTTTACCTCAGACCTTCGGGTCCATAGTTATTAGCTAGATGGCTTCTTCTCTCTTTTTGGATCTCAATACAATGTTCTCCCCCTCTCTCGTGGAGATCTATTCGATGTAATCTTCTTTTCCGGTGTGTTTGTTGAGGCCGATGAATTGTGGGTTTATGATCAAGATTATCTATGAACAATATTTGAATCTTCTCTGAATTCTTTTATGTATGATTGGTTATCTTTGCAAGTCTCTTCGAATTATCAATTTAGTTTGGCCTACTAGATTGATCTTTCTTGCAATGGGAGAAGTGCTTAGCTTTGGGTTAATCTTGCGGTGTCCTTTCCCAGTGACAGTAGGGGCAGCAAGGCACGTATTGTATTGTTGCCATCGAGGATAACAAGATGGGGTTTATATCATATTGCATGAGTTTATCCCTCTACATCATGTCATCTTGCTTAAACCGTTACTCTGTTCTTATGAACTTAATACTCTAGATGCATGCTGGATAGCGGTCGATGTGTGGAGTAATAGTAGTAGATGCAGGCAGGAGTCGGTCTACTTGTCTCGGACGTGATGCCTATATACATGATCATACCTAGATATTCTCATAACTATGCTCAATTCTGTCAATTGCTCAACAGTAATTTGTTCACCCACCGTAATACTTATGCTCTTGAGAGAAGCCACTAGTGAAACTTATGGCCCCCGGGTCTATTTTCCATCATATTAATCTTCCAACACTTAGTTATTTTTATCGCTTTCTATTTTACTTTGCATCTTTATCATAAAATACCAAAAATATTATCTTATCATATCTATCAGATCTCACTCTCATAAGTGACCGTGTAGGGATTGACAACCCCTTATCGCGTTGGTTGCGAGGATTTATTTGTTTGTGTAGCCTCCTACTGGATTGATACCTTGGTTCTCAAAAACTGAGGGAAATACTTACGCTACTTTGCTGCATCACCCTTTCCTCTTCAAGGGAAAACCAACGCAGTGCTCAAGAGGTAGGAACACCCTTGGAGTTCTTCTTAGAGCCAAACTTCCTAAAGATATTCATGGTTTTCCAATGAACAAAATATTGAAATTTATTAGCCCACAAAAATTTCCCAACAAAACTTCACAAAAATGATACCAACTACTCATAGGGATACATATAGGCCATAGCAAGCATTCAAACTACTTAGAACTCTCAGAATTCAACATGCAAGCTCATCTACAACAGCACCAAGAGTAGCTAATTATTCCAAATATAAACCACTAAAACAAAAAATAATTGGACAAACGGTGGAGTCACATACGAAGCAACAGTCCCCCGAAACAGTTTCGAAAATGGAGCTTCGAGCAAAGAGATCGAAATCCGCGGGTTTGAGAGCAAGAACATGGGAGAGAGAGCAATGGAGATATTTTTCTGGAGGTAAGTGATGATGTGGGATGAAGAGGTAAGTGAGGGGGGCCACGTGGGGACCACAACCCACCAGGGGGCGCCTGGGGGTCCTGGCGCGCCCAGGTGGGTTGTGCCCACCTAGTGCACCTCCCTCTGATATTATTTGCACCAAAAATTCAGAAATATTCAGAAAAATAATCGTATTAAATTTTCAGGGCATTCTGAGAACTTTTATTTTTGGGTCATTTTTTATTGCACGCAAAATTCAGAAAACAGACAAAACATGGCATTTTATTTTATTTAACTAATAAAAACAGAGAATAAAAAGTATGGACAGAAGGTAGTGCTTACTAAATTCATCAACTTCATACCGCTTAAAAATGATCCATTAATAAGGTTGATCAAGTCTTATTAACAACCACTTTTGATTAGCATGAAACCGAAGAACTTTTGTAAATCACTAAGTTACCTCAATGGGGATATGAATGTCCCCAACAATAAGCATTTCATATCTCTTTTTGGCAGTAGGTAGAGGTATTTGAAAACTTCCAATAGTGATTGTCAGAGATTTTTCAATAACATCAATGCCATTCACTTGGAATTGTTTCTTCAGAAAGTGCACCGTATGCTCATTACCATTGATATGAAAAGTGACCTTGCTTTTATTGCAATCAATAACAGCCCCTGCAGTGTTCAAGAAGGGTCTACCGAGGATAATCGACATGTTGTCGTCCTCGGGCATCTCAAGTATAACAAAGTCAGTCAAAATAGTAACGTTAGCAATAACAACAGGCACATCCTCATAGATACCGATAGGTATGGCAGTTGATTTGTCAACCCTTTGCAAAGATATTTCAGTAGGTGTGAGTTTATTCAGATCAAGTCTTTTATATAAAGAGAAAGGCATAACACTAACACCTGCTCCTAAATCACACAAAGCAGTTTTCACATAATTCTTTTTGATAGAGCAAGGTATAGTTGGTATTCCCGGATCTCCAAGTTTTTTAGGTACTCCATCTTTAAAAGTGTAATTAGCAAGCATAGTGGAGATTTCAGCTTCTGGTATTTTTCTCTTATTTGTGATGATGTCTTTCATATACTTTGCATAAGGAGGCATTTTCAAGATATCAGTCAAGCGAGTACGCAAAAAGACTGGCCTCAACATTTCAGCAAAGCGTTCAAATTCTTCATCATCTTTCTTTTTAGTTGACTTGGGTGGAAAAGGCATATGTTTTGAACCCACGGTTCTCTTTCTTTACCGTGTTTTCTAGCAATGAAGTCTCTTTTATCATATCTTTTATTCTTAGGTTGTGGGTTATCAAGATCAACAGGTGGTTCTATCTCAACATGATTATTTAGTTCTTTATTATTTGTTTGAGTGTCTTCATGAACCTCATCATTATATTTTTCATTATCACTAGGTGAGTGTTCATTGCCTAATTGAGTTTCGGCATCAGAGATAGAAGTTTCATTATCATTATCAGGAGGTTTCTCTATTTCAGGTTCACTAGAAGTGTGCAAAGTCCTATCATTTTTCTTTTTCTTTTTCTTTCTAGAAGGACTAGGTGCATCAGTGTTTACTCTTTGTGAATCTTGTTCAATTCTTTTTGGGTGTCCCTCGGGATAAAGTGGTTCCTGAGTCATTTTACCTCCTCTAGTTGCAACTCTAACAGCAAAGTCATGTATATTATTATTCATTTCATCAAGTAATTCTCTTTGTGAATTAGCAACTTGTTCTAACTGAGTTTGAACCATAGAAGCATGCTTTCCAACACCGCTAACATCATTTGAGATTCCAAATAACAAGTCACTCAAGCGAGCAATCATATCAGAATTATATTTCAATTGTTTCATAACATAACATCATCCAACAAAACCTTTTTCCCCTCTAATGGATCCATTCCTAGACCCCAATTCCATAGTCAACCAACTGGATTTCTCGGTTGGCCATCATTTCAAAGGTGAGATTCGTAAGTTGTTCCAATCTATGATGAGCCCTATATCTTCCTCTCATGGTTTCACCATGGTGATATCCTTTGCAAGATTTGCTTTCCATCTTAATATCATCAATGTCAGTCTGGTTCTATCGGCTATCACTAGTGGTGACCACAACTCATTTGAGGTCCATCATATTTCTGGGAATGTTTATCGGTTCAAAGTTTGTTCTAAGGCAGTGGGGTTTTACCTAGTCCGGAAGATCTATTACTCATGTGATCAATTCAAATGTTATTTCCACCTATGGAGTGGTGGTGGACCAAACTGGATTTTTGAGGAGAAGAAATGGTATAGTGAACAAGATGCAGAATGGACTACTGTTTCTCCTCGACGCAAATGTACGCTCCAATGCAATATTCGAGTTAGACAAGTGTACCGCAGGATTTCCCAGCAATTATCATCGCATATACCTGCTAATGATCTCCCCAGTGCTTGTAATCCTACTGCCCCTGGGGCCACCTCTACTAATCCCAGATATGATGCTCAATCACATGATCTTGTTTCTCGCAAGGCTGGTACGTCCTTAACTGATCCCATGCATAATGGACCGGCCGGTACCAGGCCCAATTTGAATTCAAATACTCGTCCACTTCCGGCTGGATCCACTGGGCCTCGGGCAACTGTTCCAGCCATTCAGCCCAATAACTTGGAAGACAAAACGTCTCGGCCCAACTCTGGTGTCACCACAACACAATCTCTGTTCTGTTTCAAATTCCTCGGATATGGACATCTGCGGTACCAATGCAACAATAAAATCAGGTGCAAATCATGTTATGGTTATAACCACATTGCGAGATTTTGTTTTAACAAAAAAATCCAGGGTTATACTTATCGGATCAAACAAACCCAGCCGCCCCCACCCAATATATACCAAACCCGCGTAGTCTCCTCGACTTCTCCATCCCGTCCACCGCCCACTGCTACGCCTGCGTCCTCACCACCTCCCGAGATGGCCTGGTACCCTTGCAACCCTCTCCCGCACCTCCCCCCTGGCACCACCGTCGTCCCACCTGGACCGCTCCATGCTCGCCGAGGCTATGTCATCGTCGGCGGTGAACTCCCCATGGTCTACGATGAATGGGCCATCCCCACGCTCATCGCCGAGGTCTCTGCGGAGGAATTTCATGGCGCCATCGCCCTCATCTCCAACTACCTTGAAGGCCGGGGCTGGCTCATCAACTACACTTCGCGATGTGGTATGGGCGCTGCATTGATCTAGTTTACCACTACATGTTCTAGAGATACTACCGTTAGTAGCAGTCCATTTTAGATCGGCGACTCTGTTCTGAGGCTTAGTAGGCAAGATCGTGGTCTGAACTACCGTAGAATTACATTTACTCATGATGTTTGGATCATGCTCATGAATTACCCTTTGGAATGTTGGGATGTTGCGGTGATTAGTCGCACTGTTGCTCCATATGGAAGGTTTCTTATTTGGAATAAGGACCCTAGAGACAAAACCAGAGTTATTGTTAAGCTCAGAGTTATGAATGTTGACACTATTCCTTAGTTGTGCTTCGCAATTTAGATGATGTGGGTTACGGTGATTCATGGACATGCCCTACCAATATTTTGTCACGTGAACTCATTGGGCAGCAGGGAGGAGATGAAGATCCGCTCCCACCAGATGGTGGTAACCCACACCCCCTGCCACATGTTCATGGTGGTTTCTGGCATGATGATGTGCTTGGTAACATCCCTATGGATTAGGTCGTCATAAACCCCCACAATGTTGGTCTTGGGGAACCCTATGAGGATGTGCATGCTCCCAATAATGCCCATGTTGATCTCAATGCTAATATGCTAGGTAATACCATTGGTCAGAACACTTTTAGTAGCTCTGAAACTCATGTTATTGCTGAAGAGACAGGACAGAATGTTATGACTCAGGATCAACCTGCTGCCACTGTAGGAGGACAGTTATATGATACATTGGGTCCTGATTTTATTCCACTTGAGTCTGATCGACAACAACCTGCTCCCCCTAGCCCCAGGTTCTTGCCTCGCAATGCTAATATGAACTACAATGATCTTCCATCATCTAGCACTGCTCAACAGGTTTAGACTTGTAATATCTCTGTTGAGGGCATTACTGAGCACATTGCTGTGTTGCAAGATCTGGTTGGCAACTTAGTCACTAATGCTAGTGAGATCATTCCCAAACTTGGGGGTAGTAAGATCATCAATGCTAAGTGTAATGTTGTGGATGTGGTTGGAGCTAATGGCACCAACAAAAGATGCTACCTTCAGATTCAAACTATCCAGGAGGGACAGCCAATGCCACAACACACCAGTTCTGTCAGTATTGAGGAGATTACTGGACAAGATTTTGCTGAAGTTCAGAAGCCTGCTAACAAGAAGAAGAAAAAGCCAATTATTGATGAAGCTTTCTATAGAAGGAGTGGTAGAATTGCACTCATCTCCAAGGGCTTTAAGGACAAATCTGCTGCTGATGCTGCTAGCAAGGAGGATGACAGTCGGGTAAGGGAGATGATCAGTCAGCAGAGCAACAAGAAACTGAAGAAAGCTGTGAATGTCAACCTAGGGCCCCAATTTGATGCAGTGTTCAAAGATAAGAATGCACCTCCTCCACCTGTTCTACCTGTCAAAACCCTCCATGCTATTGGCACTAGACCATGCATGATGGCCCTCATGAAGTGTCATCTAATGTTCTGAACTATGATAGCTCTGATGATTAAGGCCTGCAAATCTACTTGGGCCTTGGGTGGCTCCCCTATATGCTATCCTGATTATTTTTCCATGATATATGTTTTATCATCCTTGTCATTTGGATGCCTGCGTGCACCTCGGTACTATCTGGTTTGTAATAATCTGCTGTTATGCTACCTTGAACTTCTAGAATGCACTATTGCTCTACTATGCACCTTTATGTCTGCCAGCTTCTGCATTACCTGCCATGACAATATTCATTGCTCTTTCATAACTGCTATGAGGTTTCACATGAGAATTCACAAAACCTTGGATCTTGGTCATGTCTATGACCTATTATGCTATGCTATTCATAGGATAATAACATGCATACAACAATTACTCAGATATGAGTAGGAGCTGGAATATTTTAAATTGGAATGTTAGAGGTATTAACTCCAATGCTAGATGGAATGATATTAGACAGAAAATTGATGAAAGTGCATGCAGCATCATAACTCTCCAAGAAACCAAGAGAGAAAATTTTGATATGGCCTATATCAAGAATTTCTACCCTAAGATGTTCAATCAGTATTGTTTCGTGATTCCCTTAGTGGTGTCATGTGAACGTCGACTACATGACACTTCACCATATTTGGTCCTAAGGGAATGCATTGTGGAGTAGCAATTAGATGATGGGTTGCGAGAGTGACAGAAGCTTAAACCCCAGTTTATGCGCTATTCCGTAAGGGACCGATTGGATCCAAAAGTTTAACGCTATGGTTAGAATTTATTCTTAATACTTTTCTCATAGTTGCAGATGCTTGCGGGAGGGTTAATCATAAGTAGGCGGTTTGTTCAAGTAATAACAGCACCTAAGCACCGGTCCACCCACATATCAAATTATCAAAGTAGCGAACACAAATCGAACCAACATGATGAAAGTGACTAGATGAAATTCCCGTGTACCCTCAAGAACGCTTTGCTTATCATAAGAGACAGTTTTGGCATGTCCTTTGCCTAAAAAGGATTGGGCTACCTTGCTGCACTTTTATTACTACTATCGTCACTTGCTCGTTACAAATTATCTTGCTATCAAACTACTCCGCCACTTACAATTTCAGCACTTGCAGACATTACCTCGCTGAAAACCACTTGTCATTTCCTTCTGCTCCTCGTTGGGTTCGACACTCTTACTTATCGAAAAGAGCTACAATTGATCCCCTATACTTGTAGGTCATCAAGGCTATTTTCTGGTGCCGTTGGCGGGTAGTGAAGCGCCTTTGGTAAGGAAACATTTATATAGTGTGCTGAAATTTATTGTCATTTGTTACTATGGAAAATAATCCTTTGAGGGGTTTGGTCGGGGTATCTTCACCTCGACCGGAACCACAATTAGCTACCCCTCAACCTACTGCACCAACTGAAAATATTGAATATGAAATTCCTTCGGGTATGATAGAACAACTGCTAGCTAATCCTTATGCAGGAGATCGAACTGAACATCCTGATATGCACTTGATATATGTAGAAAAAATTTGTGGATTGTTCAAGCTTGCAGGTTTACCCGGAGATGAAGTTATGAAGAAGGTTTTCCCTTTATCTTTGAAGGGAAAAGCATTGGAATGGCATAGGCTATGCGATGATATTGGATCTTGGAATTGGAATCGTTTGAAATTGGAGTTCCACCAAAAAAATTATCCTATGCATCTAGTTCATCGTGATCGGAATTATATATATAATTTTTGGTGTCGTGAAGGAGAAAGTATCGCTCTAGCTTGGGGGAGGCTGAAGTCAATGTTATATTCATGCCCCAATCATGAGCTCTCAAGAGAAATTATTATCCAGAATTTTTATGCTCGGCTTTCCCGTAATGATCAAACCATGCTTGATACTTCTTGCTCTGGTTCTTTTATGAAGAAGACTATTGAATTCCGGTGGGATCTTTTGGAAAGAATTAAATGCAACTCTGAAGATTGGGAACTCGACGTAGGTAAAGAGTCAGGTATTAAGCTTAAATATGATTGTGTTAAATCTTTTATGAATAACGATGCTTTTCAAAAGTTTAGCACTAAATATGGACTTGACTCTGAGATAGTAGCTTCCTTATGTGAATCATTTGCTACTCATGTTGATCTCCCTAAAGAGAAGTGGTTTAAATATCACCCACCTATTAAGGAAGAAATCAAAGAACTGGTACCAATTAAAGAAGAAACTATAATTTATAATGTTGATCCAGCTGTTCCTTCTGCTTATATTGAGAAACCACCTTTCCCTGTTAGGATAAAGGAACATGCTAAAGTTTCAACTGTGGTTAACAAAAGCTACATTAGAACACCTAAACCTGATGAACAAATCAAAGTAGAAACTAGTATTGCTATGGTTAAAGATCTCTTGGAAGAAGATATGGATGGGCATGTTATTTACTTCTGTGAAGAAGCTGCTAGAATTGCCAAACCTGATAAAAAGGATAAACATAGACCTGTTGTTGGCATGCCTATCATCTCAGTTAAAATAGGAGATCACTGTTATCGTGCTTTATGTGACATAGGTGCTAGTGTGAGTGCTATTCCTTATACCAAGAAATTATGAATGACATAACACCCGCAGAGATAGAAGACATAGATGTTACTATTAAACTTGCTAATAGAGACACTATATCACTAATTGGGATTGTTAGAGATGTTGAAGTCTTGTGTGGGAAAATAAAATACCCTACTGATTTTCTTGTTCTTGGTTCCCCACAAGATGACTTTTGTCCCATTATTTTTAGTAGACCTTTCTTGAACACCGTTAATGCTAGAATAGATTGTAAGAAACAAACTGTCGGTGTTAGTTTTGGTGATGAATCTCATGAGTTTAAATTTCCAAGTTTAGTAGAAAACTTCATGAAAAAGAATTGCCTAGTAAAGATGAATTAACTGGTCTTGCTTCTATTGTTGTGCCTCCTACTGATCCACTAGAACAATATTTGCTAGACCATGAAAATGATTTACATATGCATGAAAGAAATGAAATAGATAAGATTTTCTTTGAACAACGTCCTCTACTAAACACAATTTGCCTATTGAAACTCTAGGAGGTCCTCCTCCACCTAAAGGTGATCCTGTGTTTGAATTAAAACAATTGCCAAACACTTTGAAATATGCTTATCTTGATGAAAAGAAGATATATCCTGTTATTATTAGTGCTAACCTTTCAGAACATGAAGAAGAAAGATTATTGAAAGTTCTAAGGAAGCACCGAGCTGCTATTGGATATACTCTTGATGATTTAAAGGGCATTAGTCCCACTCTATGTTAGCACAAAATTAATATGGAACCTGATGCTAAACCCATTGTTGATCACCAACGTCGGTTAAATCCGAAGATGAAAGAAGTGGTAAGAATGAAAATATTAAAACTTCTGGAAGCAGGTATAATCTATCCTATAGCTGATAGTAGATGGGTAAGTCCTGTTCATTGTGTCCCTAAGAAAGGAGGTATAACTGTTGTTCCTAATGATAAGAATGAACTTATTCCACAAAGAATTGTTACAGGCTATAGAATGGTAATTGATTTTAGAAAATTAAACAAAGCAACCAGAAAAGATCATTACCCTCTGCCTTTTATTGATCAAATGCTTGAAAGATTATCTAAGCACACACATTTTTGCTTCCTTGATGGATACTCTGGTTTTTCACAAATACCTGTTTCTCAGCCTGATCAAGAAAAGACCACTTTTACTTGTCCCTTTGGAACCTATGCTTGTAGACGTATGCCTTTTGGCTTATGCAATGCACCTGCTACCTTTCAAAGATGTATGACTGCTATATTCTCTGACTTTTGTGAAAAGATTGTTGAGGTTTTCATGGATGACTTCTCTGTTTATGGGAAGTCTTTTGATGATTGTTTAAGCAATCTTGATCGGATTTTGCAGAGATGTGAACAAACAAATCTTGTCTTGAATTGGGAGAAGTGTCATGTTATGGTTAATGAAGGCATTGTCTTGGATCATAAAATTTCTGAAAGAGGTATTGAAGTGGACAAAGCTAAGGTTGATGCAATTGAGAAACTGACATGTCCTAAAGATATCAAAGGTATTTGTAGTTTCCTAGGTCATGCTGGTTTCTATAGGAGCTTTATTAAAGACTTCTCTAAAATTTCTAGGCCTCTCACGAGTCTTTTGCAAAAGGATATTCCTTTTGTTTTTGATGATGATTGTTTAGAAGCCTTTGAAACACTCAAGAAAGCCTTAATTTCTGCACCTATTGTTCAACCACCTGATTGGAACTTGCCTTTTGAAATTATGTGTGATGCTAGTGATTATGCTGTTGGTGTTGTTCTAGGACAAAGAGTTGATAAGAAACTGAATGTTATTCATTATGCTAGTAAAACTCTAGATAGTGCTCAACGAAACTATGCTACTACTGAAAAAGAATTCTTAGCAGTGGTGTTTGCTTGTGATAAATTTAGACCTTATATTGTTGATTCAAAAGTAATTGTTCACACCGATCATGCTGCTATTAAATATCTTATGGAAAAGAAAGATGCAAAACCTAGACTTATTTGATGGGTTCTCTTGTTACAAGAATTTGATTTACATATCAGTGATAGAAAAGGAGCCGAGAACCCCGTAGCTGATAATTTATCTAGGCTTGAAAATGTGCCTTATGACCCAATACCTATTGATGATAGTTTTCCTGATTGAGCAGTTAGCTGCAATAAATGTTGCTCATGGTAATCCTTGGTATGCTGACTATGCTAATTACGTTGTTGCTAAATATTTACCACCTAGCTTTACATACCAACAAAAGAAAAAATTCTTCTATGATTTAAGACATTACTTTTGGGATGACCCACATCTTTATAAAGAAGGAGTAGATGGTATTATTAGACGTTGTGTACCTGAGCATGAACAGGGACAAATCCTACGGAAATGTCACTCCGAAGCTTATGTAGGGCATCATGCTGGAGATAGAAATGCTCTCAAGGTATTGCAATCTGGATTTTATTGGCCTACTCTCTTCAAGGATGCCCGTAAGTTCGTCTTATCTTGTGATGAATGTCAAAGAATAGGTAATATCGGTAAGCGTCAAGAAATGCCTATGAATTATTCATGTGTTGTTGAACCATTTGATGTTTGGGGATTTGATTACATGGGACCTTTTCCTTCCTCTAATGGGTATACACATATTTTGGTTGTTGTTGAATATGTTACTAAATGGGTAGAAGCTATTCCAACCAGTAGTGCTGATCACAACACTTCTATTAAAATGCTTAAGGAAGTTATTTTCCAAGGTTTGGAGTCCCTAGATATTTAATGACCGATGGTGGTTCACACTTTATTCATGGTGCTTTCCATAAAATGCTTGCCAAGTATGATGTTAACCATAGAATTGCATCACCTTATCATCCTCAGTCTAGTGGTCAAGTTGAACTTAGCAATAGAGAAATAAAATTAATTTTGCAAAAACTGTCAATAGGTCCAGGAAGAATTGGTCTAAGAAATTAGATGATGCACTTTGGGCTTATAGAACAACATATAAAAATCCTATGGGTATGTCTCCTTATAAAATGGTTTATGGAAAAGCTTGTCATTTTCCTCTTGAGTTAGAACATAAAGCATATTGGGCCATCAAAGAGCTCAACTATGATTTCAAACTTGCTGGTGAAAAGAGGTTGTTTGATATTAGTTCTTTAGATGAATGGAGAACCCAAGCTTATGAAAATGCAAAATTATTCAAAGAAAAAGTTAAAGATGGCATGACAAAAGAATCCAAAAGCGTGAGTTTAAAGCCGGAGAATATGTTCTTTTGTACAACTCTCATTTCAGATTCTTTGCAGGAAAACTCCTCTCAAAATGGGAAGGCCCCTATGTTATCGAGGAGGTTTATCGGTCTAGAGCCATCAAAATAAATAATGTCGAAGGTACTAACCCGAAGATTGTCAATGGGCAACGAATAAAACATTATATCTCAAGTACGCCCATTAATGTTGAAAGTAATATTGTCCAAACTTTGACACCAGAAGAACACATAAAAGAGTCCTTCCGGAACACCCCCGAATCGTGAAAATAAGGAGGTGCGTGATACGGTAAGTAAACGGACTCCGAAAAATCCGCAAAAATAATTTTTGTCAGTATTGGAATATTTAGAAAATTAGGAAAATAAGAAACTTCCAGGAAGCGTACCCTGGTGGGCAAAAGAGACCAGGGTGCGCCAGGCTTGCCTGGGCGCGCCTGGCGTGCCCAGGTGGGTTGTGCTCACCTGGGACACCTTCCGGACTCCGTTTTTCTACCTTATGCTTGTCCATCAAGATAAAAAAAATCTATATATACTTCCCGAACCTGTTAACCACCGTATCACGGAGAAATCCTCTGTTTTCTTTTCCTTACTGTTTCCTGTCAAATCCCATCTACCATGGCTGCTTCAAGCTCATCCAAGGACAAGTTCTTCAAGAACGTCATCAACCCATATCTGCGGGAGGTGGTGTAGCACCCTCAAACCATCCAGATGCATGAGGGGGTGCTTCACCTCCGCGATGTGCAAGGACCCAAGGGGACCGGAACCGTGGAGGCCAGGCTTGAAGCTATGGAGTACGAAGTCTTCCGGTGCAAGGGGATGGTGGAGCGTGGACTCAACGCCAATCACCTCATGATCACGAACCTTTCCCGTGATCTCAAGGTGGATGGCAAGCCCATGAAGAACATCGTCTTCACCCTCAGCGAGCAAATCAACTTCCTCCAAAGCCAGATCTATGATCTGCAAAACCAAGTCTTTGAATATGAGGTGAGGTTTAAAGGTACGAGTTTGGCTGCTAGTTGCAGGACCCGTGAAACTCACTCCTCCTCTTATGATGATGGACCACTGCCATGGAAATCCGAGGACAAGATCTCTTCTTCATCACCACCACCTTCTTCTTCACCACCAAAAGAGAATTGAGTATCGGGTATGGGCACTCCCCTTGGCTTCCGCCAAGCTTGGGGGAGGTGCCCCTGTATTGTATCATCCCACTATCTTTTTGCCTTTACTTATTTTAGTTCGATCTTTTTCTTTAGAAGAATAAAAAGTTTAGTTCAATCCTTTCTTCTTTGAGAGTTTGCTTAGTGATCTATCCTTGTAATCGTGTGCAAGTTATATAATAAAGTTTAGTTTGAGTTTTTGTTGTCTTTACTTTCATGTTGCAAATAAAGGAAGAGAAAAAGAGAAAGGAAATAAATCAAGAAGATCATATACTAATCTTATGGTAGGTGATGACACCACATAAAGAAAAGTATAAGTAGAAAATTTTATTAGAGATTGAAAAACATAGCATTAGTCAATGATGCAACTCAAGAAAGAATTAATAAGGGAAGAGAAGATTCACATATAAATATACTATCCTAGAAATCTTTTGTGATTGTGAACCCTCATCAAAATATTATATGCCAAAATTATTGACGTTGTACAAGGAAGACAACTTAATGGTTTATGTTTGTTTATATTCACATAGAAGTCATATTGTCATAGATCCTTCAACATGTGGTGCTTTCCCCCTATCTTTGCTAGCCAAAAATTCCGCACTAAGTAGAGATACTACTTGTGCATCCAAAAACCCTTAAACCCAAATCTTATTTTCAAGTGTCCACCATACCTACCTAGGGATTGAGCAAGATCCCTCAAGTAAGTTGTCATCGGTGCATAAAGGCAATAAAAATTGCTTCTAAATGTGTGAGATCATTTAGTGTAAGAGAAAATTGAGCGTTGCACGAACTTGTGATGGTGAAGAATAAAAGCGACAGACTGCATAATAAAGGTCGCTATCACAAGGGGCAATGTAACGTGACGTTCTTTTGCACTAAGGGGTTGAGCATACAAACAAATAAACGTATGGCAACCTCTGCTTCCCTCTGCGAAGGGCATATCTTTATTTTTATGTATTTACTTTTATGCAAGGAGTCAAAGTTTTCCTTCTAGTCCTTTTTATTTTTCTCCTTTGGCAAGCATCATGTGGTGAGGAAAGATCTAGGCACATATGTCCAGTTGAATATAGATAGCATGAGTCATTATTGTTGACATCACCCTTGAGCTGAATACATTGGGAGGCAAAACTATAAGCCCCTATCTTTCTATGTGTCCGGTTGAACGTTTTGCTCATGTGTACGCGGTGAGTGTTAGCAATCATAGAAGACTATATGATGGTTGAGTATGTGGACTTGCCTAAAGGCTCTGATACGTGACCCTTCCTGAAAAGATGATGAATTGTAGTTGCAAAGTTGCTTTATACTTCGATTGTGTGATGAATTGTTACTTATTCAAGAGAAGTGTATGATAAAAGTTCTATGATAAGAGTCTTATGCTTAAGTTTGTTGTTGTTATAATAATGAACATGATGCTTCTATGTCTGTATTTTCTTTTTATCGACACCTCTCTCTCAAAGCATGTGGACATGTTTTTCGATTTCGATTTTCGCTTGAGGACAAGCGAGGTCTAAGCTTGGGGGAGTTGATACGTCCATTTTGCATCATGTTTTCCTACTGTTATTTATGATGTTTTATCCATAATAATGCTTTTTAAAGTAATTCTAATGCCTTTTCTCTCTTAATATGCAAGGTATACACAAAGAGGGAGAATTCCGGCAAATGAAAATCTGGACCTGAAAAAGCTACGTCAGGCTACGTATTCTGCACAACTCCAAATGAGCTGAAACTTCGTGAGGATTTTTTATGGAATATTTGAGAATTATTAGAGCAAAAAACTACCAGAGGGGGGCCACCAGGTGGGCACAACCCGCCTGGGCGCGCCAGGGAGCCCAGGCGCGCCCTGGTGGGTTGTGCTCACACAGGCCCACCTCCGGTGCCCATCTTCTGGTATATATGTCATTTTGACCTAGAAAAAATAAGGAGAAGACTTTCGGGATGGAGCGCCGCCGTCTCGAGGCGGAACTTGGGCAGGAGCACTTTTGCCCTCCGGCGGAGAGATTCCGCCGGGGGAACTTCCCTCCCGGAGGGGGAAGTCATCATCATCACCAACAACTCTCCCATCTTGGGGAGGGCAATCTCCATCAACATCTTCAGCAGCACCATCTCATCTCAAACCCTAGTTCATCTCTTGTGTTCAATCTTGTTACCGAAACTATAGATTGGTGCTTGTGGGTGACTAGTAGTGTTGATTACATCTTGTAGTTGATTACTATATGGTTTATTTGGTGGAAGATTATATGTTCAGATCCAATATGCTATTTAATACTCCTCTGATCTTGAGCATGATTATCATTTGTGAGTAGTTACTTTTGTTCTTGAGGTCACGGGAGAAATCATGTAGCAAGTAATCATGTGAACTTGATATGTGTTCGATATTTTGATAGTATGTATGTTGTGATTCCCTTAGTGGTGTCATGTGAACGTCGACTACATGACACTTCACCATATTTGGGCCTAAGGGAATGCATTGTGGAGTAGCAATTAGATGATGGGTTGCGAGAGTGAAACAAGCTTAAACCCTAGTTTATGCGCTACTCCGTAAGGGACCGATTGAATCCAAAAGTTTAATGCTATGGTTAGAATTTATTATTAATACTTTTCTCGTAGTTGCGGATGCTTGCGGGAGGGTTAATCATAAGTAGGAGATTTGTTCAAGTAAGAACAACACCTAAGCACCGGTCCACCCACATATCAAATTATCAAAGTAAGGAACACAAATCGAACCAACATGATGAAAGTGACTAGATGAAATCCCCGTGTACCCTCAAGAACGCTTTGCTTATCATAAGAGACCATTTTGGCATGTCCTTTGCCTAAAAAGGATTGGGCTACCTTGCTGCACTTTTGTTACTACTATCATTACTTGCTCGTTAAAAATTATCTTGCTATCAAACTACTCCGCTACATACAATTTCAGCACTTGCAGACATTACCTTGCTGAAAACCACTTGTCATCTCCTTCTCCTCCTCGTTGGGTTCGGCACTCTTACTTATCAAAAAGAGCTACAATTGATCCCCTATACTTGTGGGTCATCAAGAACACTTAATGTATGTCTTGCGATGGGATATCTGTGGTGACAATGGGAGGTTCTATTGATTCACTTGATGTATGTTTTGGCACTCAACTGCAGATTCCCGAGGTGACATTGGGGTAATCCATGCATAGGGGTTGATGTACGTTTTCATCCTACGTTTTCCGATAGAAACTTTGGAGTGATTCTTTGTTGCACGTTGAGGTATTGTTATATGATCCAATTATGTTATCATTGTTGAGAGAACTTGCACTAGTGAAAGTATGAACCCTAGGCCTTGTTTTCAAGCATTGCAATACCATTTTTGCTCACTTTTGTTACTAGTTACCTCGCTGTTTTTATTTATTCAGATTATAAAAATATATTTCTACCATCCATATTACACTTGTATCACCATCTCTTCGCCCAACTAGTGCACCTATACAATTTACCATTGTATTGGGTGTGTTGGGGACACAAGAGACTCCTTGTTATTTGGTTGCAGGGTTGTTTGAGAGAGACCATATTCAACCTATGCCTCCTACGGATTGATAAACCTTAGGCCATACACTTGAGGGAAATTTGCTACTGTCCTACAAACCTCTGCGCTTGGAGGCCCAACACGAGTCTACAAGAAGAAGGTTGCATAGTAGACATCAAGCTCTTTTCTGACGCCGTTGCCGGGGAGGTGAGTGCTTGAAGGTATATCTTTAGATCTTGCAATTGAATCTTTCAGTTTCTTGTTTTATCACTAGTTTAGTTTATAAACGAAAACTACAAAAAAATGGAGTTAAGGTTGCCTCATATGCTTCATCTTTTTAATGTCTTTCGTGAAAATGATAGAAAGGAAAATTGTGCTCAAGTGTGAGAAGAAGAAGTCAACAAAATGTTTGGCACTAAATCCTTGAATGATGAGCATGATTGCAATGTTGTTAGTAAGAATTCTTTGAATATCCATGATGCTAATAATATGCAAAGCCACAAGCTTGGGGATGCTATGTTTGATGAAGATGATATTTTTTGTCCCCCAAGTTTTGATGAGCAAATTTATTATGATGAAGCACGCCTCCTATTTATGATGATTATTGTGATGACATGTATGCTATAAAGAATAATGATAAACATGAAAGTTGTCATCATGATTTTAATTTTCAATTGGATTATGCCTCAGTGATAGTTATTTTGTTGAGTTTGCTCCCACTACTATTGATGAGAATAAATTTGCTTATGTGGAGAGTAATAAAATTTCTATGCTTGTGGATCATGAAAAGAATGCTTTATGTGATAGTTATATTGTTGAATTCATTCATGATGCCGCTGAAAATTATTATGAGAGAGGAACATATGCTTTTACATATTGCAATAATATCAAGTTTCCTCTCTATGTGTTGAAAATCTTGAAGTTATGCTTGTTTTGCCTTCCTAGGCTAATTCATTCTTGTTCCCATAAATTGTTTGCTCACAAAATCCCTATGCAGAGGAAGTAGGTTAGACTTAAATGTGCTAGTCATATGCTCCATGATGCTCTCTTTATGTTTCAATTCTTACCTTTTATGTGAGCATCATTGAAATCATCATGCCTAGCTAAAAAGGCATTAAAGAAAAGCGCTTGTTGGGAGACAACCCAATAATTACCCCTATTTTTTGTGTGTTCACATGATTATGCTACTGTATTAATCATGTTTTATAGCTTTTGTTTCAATAAAGTGCCAAGTAAGACCTTTGGGATGGTCTATGGTGATAGTTGATTTGATCTTGCTGAAGAACATAAACTTTCGCGCCCAGTAAAATAATTTTCACTTTTTACAGAAGCATGATAAAATCCTGATTCGTTTATCACAAGTTTGGTATACAAATTTCCAATGTTGTCCTAATTTTTTAGAATTATTGGAGTAGCATAAGTATGGTAGTTGTCCAGATCATTATAGACAGTTCTGTTTTTGACAGATTCTGTTTTTAATGCATAGTTTGCTTGTTTTAGTGTTTCCATAGCTTATATTAAGTAATATAAATGGTGGAAATGACAGAGTACAATAGGAATTATGTGGAAACAATTATGAATCTTGTCTTGGCAGTACCAAAGTTAATGATTTGTCTTTGTCATACTAACCTATCTCACGAAGTTCCGTTAAGTTTTGTGTGATTGAAGTTTTCAAGTTTTGTGTGAGAAATCGATATGAGGAGAAAAAGGAGTGACAATACCCTAAGCTTGGGGATGCCCAAGGCACCCCAAGGTAATATTCAGGGAAGATCCAAGCAACTAAGCTTGGGGATGCCCTCAAAGGCATCCCCTCTTCCCTCTTCAACATTATCGGTAACCTTACTTGGAGCTATATTTTTATTCGTCACATGATATGAGTTTTGCTTGGAGCGTCATTTTATTTTATTTGTATTTTCTTGCAGCTATTTAGAGTAATGTTTTGCATCTTTTAGTTCAATAGAAAGGTCAAGTATAGCCTTTACCATGCTTATTCTGCAAGTCTATATGTTGTTGTTTTGAAAACATAAAGTTTTCTATCATTGTCTGAATATTAGTGAATGGTCAGAACATGAGAAAACCTTGAATTTTTTTACACAGTAAGGTACAACAAATTATCTACAGTGTGGTAATTTTTCAGAATTTTTGGAGTTAGGGAAGTATGATTCCTCTTGCATTCTTTACAGACTGTTCTGTTTAGACAGATTGTTGTTATGTTTGCATTGTTTGCATATGTTTGCGTGTTTAATGATTCTATTTGAGGATAGGAGTATTAGATATGCAGAGGCATTTAGTATGCAATGTAAAATTATAATTTTAGTGATTTTCTACAGTATAGAATGATAAGGTTTTGCGTTGATTTATACTAACTTATCTCATGAGTTCTTGTTGAGTTTTGTGTGGATGAAGTTTTTAAGATTTAGGGAAACCGTGATATAAAAGTAATTAAGGAGACACAAAAGCTCAAGCTTGGGGATTCCCAAGCCTTCCCAAGTTAATATTTCAATAATTCTCAAGCATCTAAGCTTGGGGATGCCCCGGTTGGCATCCCACCTTTGTTCTTCAACAACTATCGGTCAGTTTTGGTTGAGCCTAAGTTTTTGCTTCTTCACATGATATGTGCTATCCTTGCAATGTCATTTTATTTTGTTTTTCTTGCTGTTTTAATAATATCCCAAGATCTAAAAAATTTAAATGAGAGAGAGAGAGAGTCTTCACATAGGTACATAATTATTCAACTACTCATTGATCTTCACTTTTATCTTTTTGGAGTAGTTTGTCATTTACTCGTGTGCTTCACTTATATCCTATGAGTAAATTGTTGAATGAATTGAATATCATAAATCTGAATTTATATATGTTTCATATGCTTGCCCCATGAGGAGTAATGACTTCACATATAAGAAGTATATGTGGTAAATTTATTGAAAGTTGGCAAACATAGTATTGGTCACTTGAACAATTCATGAAAGGATATTGAAGGAAGAGAGATTTCACACATAAATATACTATCTTGGATATCGTCTATGATTGTGAGCCCCAGTAATTATTTTCAAACTTGAGCAAATTAGTTGAAGTTGAACAAGGAATACAACATAATGAGTTATGCTTGGGCATATTTGTATAGAAGTTATATTGTTATGGATCCTCCAACATGTGGTGCTTGCTATTTAGAATCTTTTGCTAGCCAAAATTTCTGTACTAAGCGGGAATACTGCTTGTGCATCCAAAATCCTTGAACCAAGTTTCTTCCATGAGTGTCCACCATATCTACCTATATGCGGTATTTACCTGTTGTTCCAAGTAAATTTGCATGTGCCAAACTCTAAACCTTCCAATAATAATCTGTTTTGTATGCCTGAATCGCTCATGTAGCGACTAAGGGCTGTCAGTATCTTCCATGCTAGGTGGGTTATTCTCACGATGAGTGTTGATTCACTTGTCATTCACGAGAAAGTGGTTGGTAATCGGGATGCCCAGTTCCATGCTCGAAATCAAATCAAAATATAATCATCAATCAAAAATCCCCCAGGATTGTTGTTGGTATGGACGGTACCTGTCGTGGAATTGTCACGGCAGATGTCCTCGAGTTAGGACTTAGTCGTGAGGCCAACGCATCTATGTGGTAGCTTGAGAGGGGTTGAGCGGAATCGTGAGACGCAACACAAGACAAGGATTTAGACAGCTTCGGGCCCCGGGAAACATCATCCGGTAACAACCCTACATGCTGTTTGAGGCTAGGTCTCATTATGATCACGGGAGAGTCGCCGGGAACCGGCTCTCGGTGTTTAGCCCTATCGATTGTTTCTCGTCCCCTCTTGGGGTGCCCCGCCCCTCCTTATATAAGCTGAAGGGGCGGGTTACATGTAGAGTCCAACTCGGACTTAAGATTTAACCTTACTTTGACGTCTCACCATGGGCTTCTTACAATCTGGCTTACGATCTGACTTACCATCTAGCTTACCGTCTGGCTTACGATCTGGCTTACGATCTGGCTTACCATCTGGCTTACGATCTGGCTTACCATCTGGCTTATGATCTGGCTTACGATCTGGCTTACCGTCTGGCTCAACATGTGCCGGGTTACATGACTTGTCTGCCGGGTTACATGACCATGTCTGCCGGGCTACGATGTTCAACTGTTCCCGCGAGCTTAACCTACTTAACTGTTCCTACCGACTTATAATCTGTTGGGTCATCAATGAAACACCCAATCCCAGCCGGGTTACATCTCAGCCGGGTCATACTGCGGGGTATATCCCCGACATTAGCCCCCAGTTTAATTTGGATTCATCCATGTTAAACTGATCCTATAAAACAACACAAGAACAATTTTAACAGGTTACGCTCCAGGTTAAAACATCTTTGTAAGCCAGCACCTGATCATCCTTAACTCCTTGTTATTTCCTTCTTCAAAAATCCGGGTCAAATAAGCCAACTTCATAATCAATCTGCTGACCCGGCTTAACTTCTGGTCTTGAAATACTCATGTGACCTTCAACCGGCTGTAGCCACCAAGTCTTGAGGGGAGCAAAGCGATGATTTAAGACTTGCCTCAATATAAATATTACCACTTTGAAGAAATCCATGTTGCTCATCTCAATCACTAGTCAAAACTGTGTATTCCACATATGTAGCCCCCAAGTGCCGGGTCGTTATACAATAATGAGCAGGGATTTTATAGATATGATCATGTAGACTAGAACAGCAACGTGTAGCCCCCAAGGGCCGGCTCATTAAGATAATACTGAGCTGGGACTTTGTATATACTTTATTGATGATAACATCACATGATGTAATCTCCACCATGGGGCTTGAACCCACGTCCATAAGGTTAAGAGCTTTGTACTCTACCAACTAAGTAGTGGATCTTTCAGTATAATGAACTGAGGCTTGTGTACCTTGAATTTTTGACATGAGCAATTGGTAGCCTCCGAGGGCTGGCTCATTACAATGGGATGAGTCGGGTCTTCAATGAAGTGAGCAAAAAATGACTTTGCATTAGCCCCCAAGTGCCATGGTGCATGCTGGCAGTGACATGGGACTTGCATATTTGATGTGATCTCAATGTAAATAATGTAGCCCCCAAGTGCCGGGTTGTAAGCCTGCAGCGCCTCGGGACTATCCCTTTCATTGTAGAATAAATCATATCCATTGATAAAATAATATCCATTGCGCCAAAGCGACTTTGAAAACCTCAATCATAACATTAGTTACTGATAACCATAATAAAAATCCAGCCACGCTGGCTATTAAACATTTGAATAACCCGGTTTGAAACCTCAATCATTCAATATCATAGTGAAAATCCAGCCAAGCTTGGCTATTTAAAGATTCAAATACCTTATCTGTTGACAAATAAATCCGGAGTTTAAATACCCGGAAATTTTAGAACCCGGCGGCTTATAGCCTTTGAGAAAATCAAGAATTGACAACCCTTTCGAGACACCAATTTCAATCTTGATGACGGTCTTGAACTTAATCATTTATGTAAGTCATAGCCCTGTAAATCCTGCACAGAGTTTAAACAACATATGCCCTGGCGACTTAACGTTAAAAACCAGAGTGGGTAATCACCCAAATGTAGTCTTATCCTGCATACAAGTAGATCACAAGATCCCTTGGCGGTTTACCGCAAGTCCGGTCATAATATCTCACATATAACCATTGTGATATTGATTTTGTACTGTCGGTTTACATGACCTGTGCAGTAAGGGTGATAACCCAATCCTTTAGAAGCCAATGCTTCCACATAAATGATGATTGTTATAAGCTGGCGATTTACCATTGAAAATCAAACCGGGTTAAATAAGAACCACTCATATATACTTTAGATATGAAAAAGAGCTTCAAATAAAATCCAAAAATTGTTTGTAAAAAGAGACTTCAAAATTTCTTGAGGCTTCTGAGTCGAATACGATCAGAAAACCGTCCCAAAGGGGTTAAGCTAAGATTCGAATACGATCATATAGCCCCCAGTGGCTTTGGCGTTGCCGATCAAGAGGGTACCGACAGCTATGTTCTCTTTGGTTCGAATACGACCTATGTTTGAACAGGAAGCCCCAAATGACCTTGAGAGTTGTTTAACGACGCTGATTCGAATACGATCCACGTCGGTTCCCAAAGGGGGTTGAGCTATGGTTCAAATATGACCAAGAAACTCCCCAATGAGCTCGGCAGTACGCCGATCAAAAGGGTACCGACAGCTATGTTCTCTTTGGTTCGAATACGACCTATGTTTGAACAGGAAGCCCCCTAGTGATCATGAGAATATTTAACGACTCTGATTCGAATACAATCAGGGTCATACCAAAAGGGTTAAGCTAAATTCGAATACGATCAGCTCCCAATGGTCATTAAAGCAGGGTACCTTGAGCCGGATGTTTGAACGGGATATGAAAGCTTCAAAACCTTGCGGGACAGAGATATCTCTTGAACCGGATTTTAAACCGGAATCATTATTTTGAACCGGCAATTTTCTGACGGCCTTTAAATTTTCATCAATATGGTAGCAGCCTCCGGAACCGGGTTATCATTCCCTCCAACGACCCGGGGTTCCCGAGTCATGCCATTGTAGCCCCCGAGTCTTAAGTCGACTCAAGGAGTTGGCTTAAGATTCTCCGTAGTTGACCGTGATATAGACCGGTTTGAGTCCTACATGGGAGAACTTGCAAGCCAAAGTAATTGCTCTTTTTAAAGAAAATAATATGCAATATAACATATACTGGATGGATTTCACCTGATATGCCAGGCTAGTGATTTATCCACCGCGGAATTGTAAGCCAGCGTGGACGGGAGAGTCGGCCGCGGAAGCGGACTGGTGAGTTATCTGTGGTATTGTAAACCGGCACAAATGGGAGAGCCGGCGCGGTGTTGTTGTTGCAGACTAAGCCACAGAGGCGGCGGTTCGCACCCACATTTATTCATAACATGACATCGCTTTTATAATGAACATCAGTCCTGCATGATTAAAATATACTGGCCGGAATATTTGTTCCTCAAATAAAATAACCTGTTATGAAACAGTTTGGACAGATATCACCTGAGCGGACGACAGATGATTTGGTCCACGCGCAGTCTGGCGCAGATACATGTACTTTGAACTCCGTACATTGTAATTAGTAGTATGTATCGAGGTATTTTTGTGTTGACCTGTGAGAATCCTGGCAGATACTGCCACAACTGACCGGCCACTGATTTTTGTCCTCATTAGAGCCAATGAACAATTTAATATTGTGCCCTTCGATGAAAACCTTATAGGGCCCGCCTTGTCTGGTGATATGCTAACAGTATTGTTACCAACAGCAAGCAGAATCTCCAATATATCCCTTGACTTCTTTTTCTCCTAACCCGCCCCCTCCTGTCCCTACCTTAATTCAGCAGAGGAGTGGGCGAGAGCAGAGACAAGCAGTTAAGCCGGCGGTGAGGGCGGTGACCAGACGGAGGCAAAGCAGCGCAGCTGGACTCGGTGAGTTAGCAAGCACGGGCCCTGGGAGGTACAAGAGCCGGCGCTGGGAGGCAGTTCGGAAGCGCTGGCGACGTGAGGCCACATCGGTGAGACGGGGCCACAATCGCGACGGGTCGCAGCGGCGGCAGATGTGGTTCGGTGGCCCGGGTCGCAGCGGGATGGCGGCTCAGATGGGGCATGGGATCAGCGGCTCGTCGGCAGCCGGTGACGGGTCGACGGAGTGATGACTGGTCAACAGAAACACAGCAGCAGCTCGGCGCCGGGGGGCGAGCTTAACGGCAGACAGGTCGGGTCACGGTGCAGCAACTTGATGGCGACTTAGAGACCAACGAGGCGGCTTACAGCAGGGCTTGATCCGGCGGCGTTTCAAGGGAGCATGCGGCCGGAGTGGAGGTGGCAACGGGGAAGCCGGAGCCGGCCAATCAGGGGCGCGAGCCAGTGCGGTGATCCGGCAATGCGAAGATGGCAAATTAGCGGCGACGCGGCTGACAGGTGACGCAGGGCGTGCGGTGGCTGCAGCAACACCTCGCCTCCTCGCCTGGCAGCGCAACACGGCGGGTTAGTACGCCGGTGAAGGGGACTCCTGGTGCGGCACGAGGCCTTGGCGAATCGAAGACGGGTTGAGCTTTTGAACCGGCGGGTGCGGTTGACGGAGTGAGGCAGCGCTTGGCAGCTCGTCTCACAGTGGTAATTGCAGTAGAGGGCCGGCTCGGGGCACAACAGCCGGCGGCGACGATCCGGCGGTGGCGACTCGCGTCCAAAACCGAGGCGGTGACTCGGCGAAGGCAGGCGAGCGGCGGAAAGCCATGGCGGCTCAACCGCGGTGGAGATCAGGCGGCGACTCAATGGAGGCGGACGAGACGGAGATGGCGGAGATGAGCCGATGCGACGGCTCATAGTAGTTATGCGAGGACGGCGACTTGAGGCCGGCGGTCTGAGGTTGTGGCGACTTGCGACACAAGCAGGCGGGTCGTGGCACTTGGTGGTTTGGGGACGCATCCAGGATGGTCCCGCGCCGGTTCATTGGCAGCGAGACGAGCAGGGCCGGCTCACGGGGCTCGGGAGCCGGATCGCCTGAATGGAGGCGCGGCGCAGAGGACCACGGCGGTCTGTGCATCGAGGGTTGAGAAGCCGGTGCAGAGCAAACCGGCGCCGTGGCAGAACAACAGAGGTCGGCGGCGGTTCAAGGGCGGTTCGTCCGGCCTGCAGGTGACGGCCGGGGCACGTGCACGACCCGCCGGTGTGGTGAAGCGGAGGCGATTCAAGCGCGGAGAACCGGCAGGACGCTGGAGGTCGAGCGTGGAGGCGATTCAGGCGCGGAGACCCGGCGACTCACGGCGGCTCACTTGCGGTGGAGACAAGGCCGTCCGACGGCGGGCGGGTCAAGGCGACCCCAGCAGAGGCAAAGCCGGCGGCGCAGCAATGACCCGGCGGGTTGGATGCGCGAACCGGCGACGGCGGGGGCGCAGTGGGTTGATGAGCCTGATGTTGGAGGAGTCCAAGCCCGTGGATCACCCGGGTCCGGGTCGCTGACTGCTTTTCCTCTTGGGGTTGACTCTGGATTGACTCTGGAGATCCTGTGGTTGGCCCGGTTTCCGGGTCGTGGCAGGCTTGACCGCCCACGTCCGGGTCTTTCTTCAGGGTTCCACGCAGGATTTGCTCGTTTGGTGACAGTAGATGATCCTGCTGGGAAACATGGCGGCTTATGCCAAATTTTCGGGGGCTTCTCTGATGATTTTGTTAATAGAGATGATGGTTACTGCCCATAAAATTTCTGATCTCAATCCACTGAACTCGAAGTTGATGCAGATCCCTCCAAAAAATTGGTCTTTTCTTTATCCAGACGCGAACTTCTCAATCCCGAGATAAAATCCCTTCAAGGACTCAACACCACCGTGCGCGAGCCCCACGGTGGGCGCCAACTGTCGTGGAATTGTCACGGCAGATGTCCTCGAGTTAGGACTTAGTCGTGAGGCCAACGCATCTATGTGGTAGCTTGAGAGGGGTTGAGCGGAATCGTGAGACGCAACACAAGACAAGGATTTAGACAGCTTCGGGCCCCGGGAAACATCATCCGGTAACAACCCTACATGCTGTTTGAGGCTAGGTGTCATTATGATCACGGGAGAGTCGCCGGGAACCGGCTCTCGGTGTTTAGCCCTATCGATTGTTTCTCGTCCCCTCTTGGGGTGCCCCGCCCCTCCTTATATAAGTTGAAGGGGCGGGTTACATGTAGAGTCCAACTCGGACTTAAGATTTAACCTTACTTTGACGTCTCACCATGGGCTTCTTAACATCTTGGGCTTCTTACAATCTGGCTTACGATCTGACTTACCATCTGGCTTACCATCTGGCTTACCGTCTGGCTTACGATCTGGCTTACCATCTGGCTTACGATCTGGCTTACCATCTGGCTTACCGTCTGGCTCAACATGTGCCGGGTTACATGACTTGTCTGCCGGGTTACATGACCATGTCTGCCGGGCTACGATGTTCAACTGTTCCCGCGAGCTGAACCTACTTAACTGTTCCTGCCGGCTTATAATCTGCCGGGTCATCAATGAAACACCCAATCCCAGCCGGGTTACATCTCAGCCGGGTCATACTGCGGGGTATATCCCCGACAGTACCCGTTGTTTCGGATCAGCCGTGGAGTGTGATTGTTGGTGGAGGGGGGTAAGAACTTTACCATTCTGTTTGGGAACCACCTATAAGGTGTCTAGCATGGAAGATAGTGAGAACTCTCAGTCGTTACGTTGACAATGAAAGCATGGCTCTAAAAATTATTTTCATCTCTATTTTAAATGCTTCGAGCTCTGGCACCTCTGCAATTCCCTGCTTCCCTCTGCGAAGGGCCTACCTTTTACTTTTAGGCAAAAGTCAGTAGTATTCCTTCTCATTCCAACCTACTCTTTAGTTGGCAAGCATCATGTGATGGGGAAATTATCATGAATTATTATTGTTGAAAATTATCTATATGATAAATAAGGTGGGAGGCAAAACATTAAGCCCCTATCTTCCTCTGTGTTTGACGGATGCTATTTGTTATAAAAATAGTCTTTGACCGTTAGCAATCATCGAAGACTATATGATAGTTGAGTATGTGGAATTTTCTAAATCAAAGCTCTTGCATAGACCCTTCCTGAAAATAAGATGAATTGCAATTGTTTGATGACTAAGAACATGGTTTGTTAGTTTTCAAGAAACTTTACGGTCTATACTTTAACTTGTGAATAGCTTGCTACTTGACCATGAGAAGTTTTGTGAGATGAGCTACTGCTTATGATATATAATGATGCTAGAAAAAGTGATTGAAATTATCATTATTCAAACTTGTGCACTTGCTAGCATTCACACTTCATAAATTATTTCGTTTATCATTTACCTACTCGAGGATGAGCAGGAATTAAGCATGGGGATGTTGATACGTCTCCAACATATCTATAATTTATGAAGTATTCATTTCATGCTTACAACAATTTTATATGATTTTGGTATGATTTGATTAGGACTAACCCGGACTGAAGCTGTTTTCAGCAGAACTACCGTGGTGTCGTCTTTTGTGCAGGAATAAAAGTTCTCGGAATGGGCTGAAAATTTACGGTGTTTTTTATGGACCAAAAGAGATCCCCAAAGCATCGGAGTCAGGATAGAAGAGTCCCGAGGCGACGACAAGGTAGGGGGCGCGCCTTACCCCTCTGGGAGGGTGCTCCTACCTTGTCGCTGCCTTGTGGACCCCCTTGACGTGAGACCAACGCCAAAAATTCCTATAAATACCAAAACCACCAAAAAGAAACCTAGATTGGGAGTTCCGCCGCCGCAAGCCTCTGAGTTCATGAAAAAACAATCTAAGTCCGTTCCGGCACCCTGCCGGAGGGGGGAATCATCACCGGAGGCCATCTTCATCATCCCGGCAGTCTCCATGATGAGGAGGGAGTAGTTCACCCTCGGGGCTGAGGGTATGTACCAGTAGCTATGTGTTTGATCTCTCTCCCTCGTGTTCTTGATTTGGCATGATCTTGATGTACCGCGAGCTTTGTTATTATAGTTGGATCTTATGGTGTTCTTCCCTCTCTACTTTCTTGTGATGAATTGAGTGTTGCTCTTTGAGGTTTCGTTATGTGGGATTGAGTATAGGATTTGAGAACACTTGATGCATGTCTTGCGATGGGATATCTGTGGTGACAATGGGATGTTCTATTGATTCACTTGATGTATTTTTGGCACACAACTCGTAGATTCCCGAGGTGGCATTGGGGTAATCTATGCATAGGGGTTGATGCATGTTTTCGTCCTACGTTCTCCGATCGAAACTTTGGAGTGATTCTTTGTTGCACATTGATGGATTCTTATTTGATCCAATTATGTTATCATTGTTGTGAGAACTTGTACTAGTGAAAGTATGAACCATAGGCCTTGTTTTCAAGCATTGCAATACCGTTTTTGCTCACTTTTGTTACTAGTTACCTCACTGACTTATTTATTTAGGTTATAAAAATATATTTCTACCATCCATATTACACTTGTGTCACCATCTCTTCGCCGAATTAGTGCACCTATACAATTTACCATTGTATTGGGTGTCTTAGGGACACAAGAGACTCTTTGTTATTTGGTTGCAGGGTTGTTTGAGAGAGACCATCTTCATCCTATGCCTCCCACAGATTGATAAACCTTAGGTCATCCACTTGAGGGAAATTTGCTACTGTCCTACAAAACTTTGCGCTTAGAGGCCCAACACGAGTCTACAAAAAGAAGGTTGCGTAGTAGGCATCACTTCGTCATAGTCAAGAATAGTTAACTATCGCAAACACGAGAAGGCGATGTAGATGAACGATTTTCTAGGGGCTGGTACTTGTGAGCTGCGTTGGGATTTTCCCCGAAGAGGAAGGGTGAAGCAATATAGTAGCTGATAAGTATTTCCCTTAGTGAGAACCAAGGTTTATCGAACGAATAGGAGAACCATGCAAATCGTAGTGAACAGTACCTGCACACACAAGAGAAAATATACTTGCACCCAACACGGGCATGAGGGTTGTCAATCCACTTGAACTCATTACTTGTAAGGATTAAATCTGGTAGTGGTAGATAGATAAATTGCAAAACAAAGGAAAGTAATAAACTGCAGCAAGGTATTTTTGGTTTTAGTAATATGATGAAGATAGACCCGGGGCCATAGTTTTCACTAGAGGCTTCTCTCTCGAATATATAGCATACAGTGGGTAGACAAATTACTGTTGGGCAACTGGTAGAAAAAGTGCATAGTTATGACGTTATTCATGGCAATGATCATGTATATAGGCATCACGTCCGTGACAAGTAGATGGACTCCTACCTGCATATACTATTATTAATCCACTTTGAGAGCGCTTCTATCCTTGCATCTCTACGTATGAAGTTCATAACAAACAGGGTAAAGCCTGAGGTATGATGACATGATGTAGATAGAATAAACAATATGATTAAACCCCGTCTTTTACCCTTAATGGCAACAATACAAATATGTGCCTCGCTACCCTTTCTATAACTGGGTGAGGACACCACAAGATTGAACCCATCACAAAGCCTCTTCCACTATAGATAAATCAATCTAGTTGGCCAAACCAAACAGATATATCGGAGAGAAATGCAAAGCTATAAAAATCATGCATAATAAAGTTCAGAAAAGGCTCATGTACTTACAATGAATAATCTAATCATAAACCCACAATTCATCAGATCCCAACAAACACACCGCAAAAGAAGATTACATCGGATACAACTCCAAGAAGATCAAGGAGAAGATGGTATTGAAGATCGAAGATCAAGGAGAAGGGGTAGTAGGGTGATGTCCTGCAAGGGCACATGGCTGTTGTGTCACTTTCGTTTGATAAGTAGAGTGTCAAACCCACATGGAGCAAATAGGAAGACACTACCAACCCCACAACTACGTTCGCACCCAAACCGTAGTTTGTAAAAAGTGTATTCTATCGGTTGCTACCGGAACAATAATAAAAGGGGGATTTGACTACTACAAACTTGGACAGAAAATATACTAAACTAGAACACAAAGTATAAGGGCTTGTACTTGTTGGATCGAATAGAGCAAAAGGCGGTATCTAGGCTTTCCGTGTCACTAGTACTAGAGGAGCGTCTTAGTGGCAGACAAGTATTATAGACTACTAATCATTCTCCTATGGTTAGCATCCGCTGTCTGACACTCCTAGGTGTACTAGACATAACATTGCATCAAGGTCACACGCGGCTGTCAATAATACACAACGGAATCAAAGGATCATGAAGTTCATCTATCTACCCCGTGTACGTGCAAGTAACATACATGCAACGCGAAAGAGAGTAAATACGGAATGAAGCCACCAAGATTAGTTGTGCGTACTATATCATACCTCGACCTAGAACCGGATCAATTACTCACACATAGATGAATAGGCACATAAAAAGGAATGATATATTGCTGCCATCAACATGTTCAATCTTACAAAATACATATGCGAGGACGGAGATGGAGATGGAGATGGCACCGGCACTTGTTTCCAAAGGGGGAGAGTTAGTATAGATCATTAAGGCTTCGAGAGAGCGAGTGTTTTGCTTTTTCTCGTTTGATTTTCTTTGTGTGCTACTTTGCGAGATGCTACCTTTTGTTCCATTGCTCGTTTGGTACTACGTTTGTTTGTGGTTGACCATACCGTACTTTGATGCTATGCTTGCTTATATATCAATTCATATGATCCATGTATGATCATTCACTTGTTTGTTTCGTGACGAGTGCTTATGTTATCGCAATCATACCATTTTGAGCGCTCCACCAAGTTGTATGTGACATGGAAGAGTAACCCATGATCCTAATCGATTGTGCATTTGCATTCAAACGTAAATTCTTAATAATGCACAAATTTAGGGGGAGTTCTTGCTTATCACATACTTCTCAAAGTGACAATGTATTTCATTCATTATATCATTTGTCGAAGATTTGATCTATATGTTGTCATCAATTACCAAAAAGGGGGAGATTGAAAGTGCAACTAATCCCCTAATCCCCGAGTGGTTTTGGTAATTAGTAACAACATATATGTCACTGATCTAATGCTCATTGCTAATAGATTTCAGAAAAGATTAATGATTGGCATGACAAGGACTAATGGATGTGGACCCCTCAAAATACAAAGGACAAAGAATTGGCAACCCCAAGAATCTTCATTTTTGGTTTAGTGATCCCCAAGATCACATTGAGTCCCTTAGGAAAGCCAATACTATTAAAAGGGATTAGGTATTGATGATGAGGTTGTTGCTCAAGTGCTTAGTGATATTGCTCCAAAAATCCTCAGTCACTTTCTCATACACATCTGTCCAAACCCTAACTCTTCATCTCAGTCCCACCGTTATCATCTACCCCGGACTCACCGAGATGAACCCACACATTGGCATAACCAAACCCTAGCAATTGGTTTGATCGAAATGGATCTCTGTCCCACCGAGACGGCCTTCCAATTTTCTGGAATGACATTGTTTCACTTCGGAATCACCGAGTTGAAACAATTGGAAATTCTGAAACAAGGTTCTGCCCCAGCCATTGCACTTCAGTCCCATCGAGTTGTTCCACTTCGGTCCCACTGAAAAGCCTAATGTTCATATCTTTTACACAGATCGTTGATACATCTCCAACGTATCTATAATTTTTTATTGTTCCATGCTGTTATATTATCATTCTTGGATGTTTTACAATCATTTTATATCAGTTTTGGTACTAACCTATTGACATAGTGCCTAGTGCAGTTGCTGTTTTCTGCTTGTTTTTTACATCGCAGGAAATCAATACCAAACGGAGTCCAAACGCAGCGGAACTTTTTGTGGATTTTTGATGGACCAAAAGACACCCAATGGGCCGGCGAAGCACCTGGGGGTGCCGCGAGGGGGGCACAACCCACCAGGGAACGCCTAGGTGGGTTGTGCCCACCTCGGTGGCCTCCCGTACCCCCTCTTCACCCTATAAATAGTCAAATATTCTAAAAACCCTCAGGGTAAACCTAGACCAGAAGTTCCGCCGTCGCAAGGCTCTGTAGCCACGAGAAACCAATCTAGACCTTGTTCTGGCACTCCGCCGGAGGGAGGAATCATCACCGGTGGCCATCTTCATCATCCCGGTGGCCACCACGATGAGGAGGGAGTAGCCCACCCTCGGGGCTGAGGGTGTTGGGGAACGCAGTAATTTCAAAAAAATTCCTACAATCACGCAAGATCTATCTATGTGATGCATAGCAACGAGTGGGAGAGTGTGTCCACGTACCCTCGTAGACAAAAAGCGGAAGCGTTATATCAACGCGGTTGATGTAGTCGTACGTCTTCACGATCCGACCGATCCTAGCACCGAACGTACGACACCTCCGTGTTCAGCACACGTTCAGCTTCATGACGTCCCTCGTACTCTTGATCCAGTTGAGGCCGAGGGAGAGTTCCGTCAGCACGACGGCGTGGCGACGGTGATGATGAAGTTACCGACGCAGGGCTTCTCCTAAGCACTATGACGATATGACGGAGGTGTGTAACAGTGGATGGGGCACCGCACACGGCTAAGACAAATCTTGTGTGTCTATGGGGTGCCCCCTCTCCCGTATATAAAGGAGTGGAGGAGGGGGAGGGCCGGCTTCCTATGGCGCGCCCAAGGGGGGAGTCCTACTCCCAGTAGGAGTAGGTTTCCCCCCTTCCCTAGTAAGAGTAGGAGAAGAAGGAAGAGGGAGAGGGAGAGAAGGAAAGGGGGGCCGGCCCCCCTCCGAATTTGGATTGGGCTTGGGGGCGCCCCCACCTTGGTCGCCTCCTCCTCTCTTCCACCATGGCCCATTAAGGCCCATTAACTCCCCGGGGGGTTCCGGTAACCCCCCGGTACTCCGAAAAAATGCCCGAACCACTCGGAACCTTTCCGGTGTCCAAACATAGCCTTCCAGTATATCAATCTTTATGTCTCGACCATTTTGAGACTCCTCGTCATGTCCGTGATCACATCCGGGACTCCGAACAACCTTCGGTACATCAAAACACATAAACTCATAATACCGATCGTCATCGAACGTTAAGCGTGCGGACCCTACGGGTTCGAGAACTAGTTCCTTCAGTCTCCCACTTGCACTAGAGTCAATAATCTAGATTACATTGTACTGATCCTAACACCCATGGAGTCTTGGTGCTGATCATGTTTTGCTCGTGAGAGAGGCTTAGTCAACGGGTCTGCAACATTCAGATATGTATGTATCTTGCAAATCTCTATGTCCCCTTACGACACTTGATGACGGATGGAATTGAAGCGTATCTTGATGTGCTTGCTTCTCTTGTGAAATCTGGATTCCTTTGCCAAGGAAATTGCTCCAGTATTGTCACAAAAGATTTTCATTGGACCCGATGCACTAGGTATGACACCTAGATCGGATATGAACTCCTTCATCCAGACTCCTTCATTTGCTGCTTCCGAAGTAGCTATGTATTCCGCTTCGCACGTAGATCCCGCCACGACGCTCTGTTTAGAACTAGACCAATTGACAGCTCCACCGTTCAATATGAACACATATCCAGTTTGCGACTTAGAGTCATCTGGATCAGTGTCAAAGCTTTGATGTCTACTACGCAACCTTCTTCTTGTAGACGTTGTTGGGCCTCCAAGTGCAGAGGTTTGTAGGACAGTAGCAAATTTCCCTCAAGTGGATGACCTAAGGTTTATCAATCCGTGGGAGGCGTAGGTTGAAGATGGTCTCTCTCAAACAACCCTGCAACCAAATAACAAAGAGTCTCTTGTGTCCCCAACACACCCAATACAATGGTAAATTGTATAGGTGCACTAGTTCGGCGAAGAGATGGTGATACAAGTGCAATATGGATGGTAGATATAGGTTTTTGTAATCTGAAAATATATAAACAACAAGGTAACTAATGATAAAAGTGAGCGTAAACGGTATTGCAATGCGTTGAAACAAGGCCCAGGGTTCATACTTTCACTAGTGCAAGTTCTCTCAACAATAATAACATAATTGGATCATATAACTGTCCCTCAATGCTACCTCTTGATAATTTCAATCACCTTTTCTAGCATCATTATATGTCGTATCAGCATCCCCAAGCTTAATTCCTGCTCGTCCTCGACTAGGTAAATGATAAAAGAAATAATTTATGAAGTGTGAATGCTAGCAGGCGCACAAGTTTGATCAATGATAATTTCAATCACCTTTTCTAGCATCATTATATATCATAACAGTAGCTCAGATCATAAAGCTTCTCATGATTAAGTAACAAGCTATTCACATGTTAAAGTATAGATCATAAACTTTCTTGAAAACTAACAAACAGTTCTCAGTCATCAAACAATTGCAATTCATCTTATTTTCAGGAAGGGTCTATGTAAGAGCTTTGATTTAGCAAATCCCACATACTCAACTATCATATAGTCTTCCATGCTTGCTACCACTCAAAGCATATTTTTAGAACAAATAGTATTCATTGAACACAGAGAAAGATAGGGGCTTAATGTTTCGCCTCCCAACCTTTTACCTCAAGGGTAATGTCAACAATAATAATTCATGCTCAAATATATTTGAATGGCCATATATGCTTAGATCTTTCTCCACCACATGATGCTTGCCAACTAAAAAGTAGGTTGGAATGAGAAGGAATAATACTGACTCTTGCATAAAAGTAAAAGCTAGGCCCTTCGCAAAGGGTAGCAGGGATTTGCATAGATCCCAAAGCTCGAAGCTAAAGCAGAGATGAAAATAATTTTGAGAGGTATGCTTTCATTGTCAACATAACGACCAAGAGTTCCCAATATCTTCCATACTAGATACATTATAGGCAGTTCCCAAACAGAAAGGTAAAGATTTTACTCCCCCTCCACCAACAATCACACTCCGAGGCTTGTCCGAAACAACGGGTGCCGTCCAACTATCAACAGTCCTGGGGGAGTTTGTTTAAATTATTTGCGAATTTGTTTTTGATCTTTTGACCATAGGACTGGGCATCCCAGTTACCAGCCATTTTCTCGTGAATGATGAGCGGAGTCCACTCATCGTGAGAATAACCCACCTAGCATGGAAGATACTGACAGCCCCTAGTCGCCACATGAGCGATTCAGGCATACAAAAAAGATTATTATTTGAAGGTTTAGAGTTCGGCACATGCAAATTTACTTGGAATGGCAGGTAAATACCGCATATAGGTAGATATGGTGAACACTCATGGAAGAAACTTGGTTCAAGGAATTTGGATGCACAAGCAGTATTCCCGCTTAGTACAGATATTTTGGCTAGCAAAGGATTCTAAATAGCAAGCACCACATGTTAGAGGATCCATAACAATATAACTTCTATACAAATATACCCAAGAATAACTCGTTATGTTGTCTTCCTTGTCCAACTTCAACTAATTTGTGGGAGGCGTAGGATGAAGATGGTCTCTCTCAAGCAACCCTGCAACCAAATAACAAAGAGTCTCTTGTGTCCCCAACACACCCAATACAATGGTAAATTGTATAGGTGCACTAGTTCGGCGAAGAGATGGTGATGCAAGTGCAATAAGGATGGTAGATATAGATTTTTGTAATCTGAAAATATAAAAACAGCAAGGTAACTAATGATAAAAGTGAGCATAAACGGTATTGCAATGTGTTGAAACAAGGCCTAGGGTTCATACTTTCACTAGTGCAAGTTCTCTCAACAATAATTACATAATTGGATCATATAACTGTCCCTCAACATGCAACAAAGAGTCACTCCAAAGTCACTAATAGCGGAGAACAAATGAAGAGATTATTGTAGGGTACGAAACTACCTCAAAGTTATTCTTTCGGATCGATCTATTCAAGAGTTCATACTAGAATAATACCTTAAGACACATATCAACCAAAACCCTAATGTTACCTAGATACTCCAATGTCACCTCAAGTATCCATGGGTCTGATTATACAATATGCATCACACAATCTCAGATTCATCTATTCAAACCAACACAAAGTACTTCAAAGAGGCCCCAAAGTTTCTATCAGAGAGAAGACGAAAACGTGTGCCAACCCCTATGCATAAGTTCACAATGTTATGGAACCCGCAAGTTGATCACCAAAACATACGTCAAGTAGATCATGTGAATATCCCATTGTCACCACAGATAAGCACATGCAAGACATACATCAAGTGTTCTCAAATCCTTAAAGACTCGATCCGATAAGATAACTTCAAAGGGAAAACTCAATCCAGTACAAGAGAGTAGAGGGGGAGAAACATCATAAGATCCAACTATAATAGCAAAGCTCGCGATACATCAAGATCGTGCCGAATCAAGAACACGAGAGAGAGAGAGAGAGAGAGAGAGAGAGATCAAACACATAGCTACTGGTACATACCCTCAGCCCCGAGGGTGAACTACTCCCTCCTCGTCATGGAGAGCGCCGGGCTGATGAAGATGGCCACCGGTGAGGGATCCCCCCCCCCTCCGGCAGGGTGCCCGAACGGGTCTAGATTGGTTTTCGGTGGCTACAGAGGCTTGCAGCGGCGGAACTCCCGATCTAGGTTATGTTCTGGGGGTTTCTGTATATATAAGAGGTTTTGGCGTCAGGAACAAGTCAGGGGGGTCTCCGGGCTGTCCACGAGGTAGGGGCGCGCCCAGGGGGGTGGGCGCGCCTCCCACCCTCGTGGCCAGCCCGGGACTCTTCTGGCTCAACTCTTTTACTCCATGGCCTTCTTCTGGTCCAAAAATAAGCTCCATCAAGTTTCAGGTCAATTGGACTCCGTTTGGTTTTCCTTTTCTGTACAACTCAAAAACAAGGAAAAACAGAAACTGGCACTGGGCTATAGGTTAATAGGTTAGTCCCAAAAATCATATAAAATAGCATATAAATGCATATAAAACATCCTAGATGGATAATATAATAGCATGAATACTTCATAAATTATAGATACGTTGGAGACGTATCAAGCTTACATCGACGTAACCTTTTACGACGAGCTCTTTATCACCTCCATAAATGAGAAACATATCCTTAGTCCTTTTCAGGTATTTCAGGATGTTCTTGACCGCTGTCCAGTGATCTACTCCTGGATTACTTTGGTACCTCCCTACTATACTTATAGCAAGGCACACATCAGGTCTGGTACACAGCATTGCATACATGATAGAACCTATGGCTGAAGCATAGGGAATGACTTTCATTTTCTCTCTATCTTCTGTAGTGGTCGGGCATTGAGTCTCACTCAACTTCACACCTTGTAACACAGGCAAGAACCCTTTCTTTGACTAATCCATTTTGAACTTCTTTAAAATCTTATCAAGGTATGTGCTTTGTGAAAGTCCAATTAGGCGTCTTGATCTATCTCCATAGATCTTGATGCCCAATATATAAGCAGCTTCAACGAGGTCTTTCATTGAAAAATTCTTAGTCAAGTATCCTTTTATGCTATCCAGAGATCATTTCCAATCAGCAATATGTCATCCACATATAATATTAGAAATGCTACAGGGCTCCCACTCACTTTCTTGTAAATACGGGCTTCTTCAAAAGTCTGTATAAAACCATATGCTTTGATCACACTATCAAAACGTTTATTCCAGCTCCGAGATGCTTGCACCAGTCCATAAATGGATCGCTGGAGCTTGCACACTTTGTTAGCATCCTTTGGATCGACAAAACCTTCTGGTTGCATCATATACAACTCTTCATCCAGAAACCCATTCAGGAATGAAGTTTTGACATCCATTTGCCAAATTTCATAATCATAAAATGCGGAAATTGCTAACATGATTCAGACAGACTTAAGCATCGCTACGGGTGAGAAAGTCTCATCGTAGTCAACTCCTTGAACTTGTCGAAAACCTTTCGCAACAATTTGAGCTTTGTAGACGGTAACATTACCGTCAGTGTCAGTCTTCTTCTTGAAGATCCATTTATTCTCGATGGCTTGCCGATCATCGAGCAAGTCAACCAAAGTCCACACTTTGTTCTCATACATGGATCCCATCTCAGATTTCATGGCCTCAAGCCATTTTGGGGAATCTGGGCTCATCATCGCTTCCTCATAATTCGTAGGTTCGTTATGGTCTAGTAACATGACGTCCAGAACATGATTACTGTACCACTCTGGTGCGGATCTTACACTGGTTGACCTACGAGGTTCGGTAGTAACTTGATCCGAAGTTTCATGATCGGTATCATTTGCTTCCTCACTAATTGGTGTAGGAATCACTAGAACTGATTTCTGTGGTGAACTTCTTTCCAATTCGGGAGAAGGTACAATTACCTCATCAAGTTCCACTTTCCTCCCACTCACTTCTTTCGAGAGAAACTCCTTCTCTAGAAAGGATCCATTCTTGGCAACGAATATCTTAACTTCGGATCTGTGATAGAAGGTGTACCCAACACTCTCCTTTGGGTATCCTATGAAGACACATTTCTCCGATTTGGGTTCGAGCTTATCAGGTTGAAGCTTTTTCACATAAGCATCGCAGCCCCAAACTTTCAGAAACGACAACTTGGGTTTCTTGCAAAACCACAGTTCATAAGGTGTCGTCTCAACGGATTTAGATGGTGCCCTATTTAACGTGAATGCAGCCGTCTCTAAAGGATAACTGTTGAGGATATAGACCTTAGAGTCACCCGCCAGGAGGGGCCGAGTTACTCATAATGGTCATCGCCAGAAGCCCGGCGCCAAGCAAGAAGACGGTGGGCCAAAGATGGGCTTAAGACCTGGATATGGCTTAAGGCCCGTAGTTACAATCATCATTATGGTAGAACTTGTAGTGTAAGGAAAGAATAGTTGAGAGTCCGAGCCGGACACTCTTATGAGCCGGCCGGGACTCTGAGAGCTGCTGGGCGTCCGCCTCCTTATATAAAGGGACGACCCGGCAGCGGTTTAGGGACAGAAAAGATCTCGTCGAGAGCCAGGCATAGCAGTTAAGCTCCCTGGTCATCGAAACCCTAATCAATACCATCTCAATTGGACGTAGGCTTTTACCTTCACCGTAAGGGGCCGAACCAGTATAAACCCTCGTGTTCCTTGTCCCGTTTAACCCCTTCAAGCTTCCTAGCAGCGATGGCTCCACGACTAAGTCCTAGCTTGAGGACATCTGCCGTGACAATTCCACGACAGTTGGCGCCCACCGTGGTGCCAGCGCACGGTGGATTTAAGTTCTTGAAGGGCAGCTTCGAAGGGCTCGAGGGATACGCTGTGGGCCGGATGACCAAAAGTCGTCGCGGCAAGCTCTACATCGACGATGCAAACTGGGGCCCCGACGCCGGCTCAATTGAGTACGGGTACCGGGTCTCCTTCGGCGGAATTCATGTTTTCATTGGCAAGATTGGTGAGCCGGGCCCTGAGCCGGATCTCTGCGCCAATCTCGTCGAGACGGCTCAGCGTGCACGACCCGCCCGGGCCCTGCCTGCCTTAAGGCATGCTTTTGTGGGATGTATCCATGGAGGGCTCTCTGATAGATCTGGATCTGGTGATGAGATGGCCGCCGGCTCTGACGGCGAGTCGTCCACCGATGAGTCAAACTCGTTGTATCAACTTCAAGATGGCAGGCTCATGGGTTGTTCCGATGGTGACAGTATTCCGGACCCGTTTGAGCCGCCAAGCCGGGTTGGAATCTTCATGGCCGGTGCGCAGCCTGTTCAGAACCCTGCTGCTGGAGCGGGAAACCCGGTGCCCTCGCCGGCTCAGGTGCTGATGGATCTCACGGACAAGATGACGGCCCTGTTGACCGCCGCGGTTGACCCGGCGGATCAAGCTCAGCATGATGCGGAGGTGGCGCAGTTAAAGTTAGATCTAGTGAAAGCTAAGGAGGATCTGGCAGCGGAAGGGATCAGGATGGCTGCGGAGAGGGCGGCTCTCGACGCCCAAACTCAGTTGATTCAGGCGCAGTCCTTCCGGCTCACGATGGATCAGAACGCGTCCAATGAGGTCATGAGAAGGAGGCATCAAAAGGCCCAATCTCGACTCCCTCCGGTTTACGATCCTCGAAACCTCTTCAACACGCCAGGTGCAGGGTCTAGTAACCCGCCAGGGATCATAGTGCCCGGGTCTGGGACCCCTGTTCAGCCACAAGTGATGGGGCCTCCCCGGGTGAACCCTGCCCCGCCTCAGTATGTGCCAATACCACCGGGTCATTATGCTAACCCGCTGGAGAACATGGTAGCCGCAGCAGCGCGGCTGGCGGCCCTCCCAATTGACGGCGACTCTCCGACGGCTATTGAAACCCGCCGGGTCAGGGAACTCCTTCAGACAGCACTGGCGCAGCAAGAGGCGTACTCTTACAGCCGGGACAGGATCCACTCGACCCCTCGTCCAGGCCGGAGCCCGAGTTACAGCAGACACATGGTCTCAGCGACCGGCTCAAGTAATGTCCGACGCCATGACCCGCCCCCTGGCCATGGCCCGGCTCATAATGGAGCCTTTCACGCAGCAGACCAAGACAGAGCACGGCAAGAGGCGGAGCAGGTGCCTCAGTTGACGGCTTACCAGACTCCCCCGGCTTATCCGACGGCTTCCGTCGACGTGGGTATCCCTACCAGGACTGGAGGTGTCCCTTGCTTGGTGCCGGCTCTCCGCAATGAGCGTCTACCAAGGACTTCAAAGGCCCTAGGAAGGTGCCTAATTACACAGCTGACTTACAACCCGCAGCCTGGATCGAGAGTTACGAGATGGCCATGGAACTGCTGGAAGTCAGTGAAGCGGCAATGGCCAAGTACTTCACCATGATGTTAGATGGGTCTGCCCGCACTTGGTTGAAGGGGCTACCACCGAATTCCATCGGGTCTTGGGCTGAGCTGAAAGCCCGGTTCATCCAAAACTTCAAGGATACCTGTAGGCAGTCTATGTCAATTGTGGATTTGACTAACTGTAAGCAGCAGGAGGGTGAGTCTACGACACATTGGGTTCGCCGGGTTAAGGAAATAATACATTCATCTGATAAGATGGATGCCGGCTCTGCAGTTTTAATGTTGGAGCAGAATTGTCATTTCGTGCCCCTGAAGATGAAACTCGGGCGGCTTAAGCGCGACTGCAATGATATGGGTACACTGATGGCGGCTCTCGTCAAGTACGCCGATTCTGATGGTACCAAGGACCCCGCTTCAGATGATGAAAGGACAGGGAAGGGAAAGAAGAACGGCAATGGCAAGGGTCATCAGCATAACCCGGGGAACCAAGGAGGTGGCAAGCGCAAGGCCGATGGCAGCCTAGAGTTCGTAGCCAACGCCAGCTCACAGGGTAATAGCCAGAGACGCAAGGGGAGGCCCCCTCCCCGAGGCGGCGGGTCAGGCCCGACGCTGGAGCAACTGTTGAATGAGCCTTGTCCAAGGCATGGCTCTAGAGAGAAGCCAGCTACTCATCTATGGAAGGATTGTGCAATCATGAAGGCCTTTAAGAATTCCAACGCCTTTAACGGCAACAATGGCCCGGGCGGTGGCTCAGGCGCCGGCGGCTTTCATGGCCCGGGCGGCGGCTCAAATTCTAATCCTCAGAACGGTCAAGGGGGCTTTAATCAGCAGTCTGGCCAGGGTCATCAACAGCAGCAGGGGGTTATCAGACCAATCCAAAGCAGCTTAGCGGTGGACAGTATCATGTGTTTACCACCAGTCTGTGTAAGCGAGATCAGAAGCTTCATAAGAGGGCTGTGAATGCTGTTGAGCCGGCGGTTCCACGCTACTTGCGGTGGTCTGAGCAGCCTATAGTGTGGAGTAGGGAGGATCACCCTCCCCGGGTGGATAATCCGGGTCACTTGGCCTTGGTGGTGGCTCCTCAGGTGGGAGGATATAAGTTCACTAAGGTGCTCATGGATGGAGGCAGCAGCATCAACATCCTCTATTATGAGACTTTCCGTCGTATGGGGTTGATTGATAAGAACCTCAGCCAGTCAAACACTATTTTCCATGGTGTGGTACCTGGTAAGTCGGCTTATCCAGTCGGCAAGATCGAGTTGGAAGTGGCCTTTGGAGATGAGCACAACTACAGGGTGGAAAAATTGACCTTTGAGGTGGTCAAGATAAGAAGTCCGTACCATGCCATATTTGGGCGGCCGGCTTACGCCAAGTTCATGGCACGGCCGTGTTACGTGTATTTACAGCTCAAGATGCCGGGTCATAATGGGACCATTACGGTTCACGGCAGCCGGAAGGTGGCCCTTGGAGTGTGAGGAAGGCGATGCAGCTTATGCAGAATCTGTTTGCGCAACAGAGGAGTTGAAGTTTTACAAAGACAACGTTGACCCAACAGATATGACCTCTCTGAAAAAGCCGACTACGGAGCATGAGCCGGCAATGAAATTTAAGTCGGCTGATGAGACTAAACTTGTTGATTTCGTTCCAGGAGATTCATCTCAGCAGTTTAGCATCAGTGCCAATCTGGATCCAAAATAGGAAAGCGCGCTCATCGAGTTCATCCGTGAGAATAGGGACATTTTTGCATGGAAGCCGTCTGACATGCCAGGTGTACCTAGAGAACTCGCTGAGCACACTCTCAATGTTGATCCGAAATTTAAGCCGGTCAGGCAATTCCTTCGGCGGTTTAATGAAGAGAGGCGGAAAGCTATTGGTGAAGAGGTGGCCCGGCTCTTGGCGGCCGGGTTTATTGTTGAAGTCTTTCACCCAGAGTGGTTAGCTAACCCGGTGCTCGTACTCAAGAAGAACGGCACCTGGCGGATGTGTGTGGACTACACGGACTTGAACAAGGCGTGTCCGGCTGATCCTTTTGCCCTTCCCCGTATTGATCAAATCATTGATGCTACGGCGGGTTGTGAGCGCTTAAGTTTCTTGGATGCTTATTCTGGATATCATCAGATTAAAATGGCAGTTAAGGACCAGGAGAAGACGGCGTTCATCACTCCCTTTGGAGCCTTCTGCTATGTGTCTATGCCCTTTGGACTCAAGAGTGCACAGGCGACTTATCAGCGTTGCGTGCAGAACTGTCTTCATAACCAGATTGGGCGCAATGTTCATGCTTATGTGGATGATATTGTGGTTAAATCCAGGAAGGAGGAAACCTTGATAGATGATCTGAGGGAAACCTTTGATAATCTCCGGGTCTACAAGATGATGCTTAACCCGGCCAAATGTGTTTTTGGTGTTCCTGCAGGCAAGCTCTTGGGTTTCTTGGTTTCTAACAGAGGCATTGAAGCTAACCCGGAGAAGATCAAGGCCATCACCTCCCTGGCTAAGCCGGCGTGTATAAACGACGTCCAGCGCCTGGCGGGTCGTATCGCTGCTTTAAGCCGTTTTATAAGCCGTTTGGGGAGAAGGCTATGCCATTATATCAGTTGATGAAGAAAACTGATGACTTTGTCTGGAATGATGCAGCTAATACTGCTTTTGAGGATTTGAAGAGACAGCTGGCCGAGCCCCCAGTCCTTGCTGCTCCGGTTGACAAGGAGCCTTTATTGCTGTATGTGGCTGCTAACACACGAGCCGTCAGTGTGGCCGTGGTGGTGGAGCGCAAGGAAGAGGGTAAGGAGCATCCGGTTCAGCGGCCGGTTTATTATGTCAGCGAAGTACTCATTGAGTCCAAGCAGCGGTATCCGCATTGGCAGAAACTTGTTTATGGTGTATTCATGGCAAGCCAGAAGCTTAAGCATTATTTCCAGGGTCACCCCATCACTGTGGTCAGTTCCGCCCCCCTTGGAGATATCATTCAGAACAGGGAGGCCACAGGGAGAGTGGCTAAGTGGGCTATAGAGCTCGGACCTCATGGTCTGAAGTATGTGCCACGCACTGCTGTTAAGTCTCAGGCTTTGGTGGATTTCATCAATGATTGGACAGAGCTACAAGTTCCCGAACAAAAGTCGGATAATACATATTGGACTATTCACTTCGATGGGTCCAGACAGTTGGAGGGCTCGGGGGCTGGAGTCGTATTGGCTTCCCCTAAGGGTGACAAGTTCCATTATGTGCTACAATTGATGTTTCCTTGTACCAACAATGCAGCTGAGTACGAGGCCTTGCTTCACGGTCTTTGGATGGCTAAGGAGATGAGCTTGAGCCGGGTAAGGTGCTTCGGCGACTCAGACTTGGTGGCTCAACAAGTAGCAGGAAAGTGGGACTCCAAGGATCCTCTAATGGCGGCTTATCGCCGTGAAGTTGATGCCATTGCTGGGCACTTTCAGGGTTACCAAGTAGAGCACATCGATCGCAGGAAGAACGAGGCGGCTGATGCTTTAAGCCGGCTGGGCTCTCAGCGAAAGCCGGTGCCGCCTAATACTTTCTTGGATGTCTTGCATAACCCTTCTGTTAAGTTGCCTACAGAGGAAGACTTGGTTGTCCCTGACCCGGAGGCACAATTGGTGGCGGCTCTCCACATCATCCCGGACTGGACAGTGCCTTATCTGGCTTACATGACCCGGGGAGAGTTGCCTGAGGATGAAACTCTGGCCAGGCAAATAACCCGGCGGTCTAAGTCAATGGTTGTTATCAATGGTGAGCTGCATCGCCGCAGTGTTACGGGAGCGTTCCAGCGTTGTGTTTCCCCTGGGGAAGGTCAAGAGATCTTGCGTGAGATTCACGAAGGGGATTGTGGTCATCATGCCGGCTCAAAGTCCCTTGTGGCCAAGGCTTTTCGTCATGGTTTTTATTGGCTGACGGCTCATGCTGATGCGGAGGACTTGGTCAGTAAATGTGATGGTTGCCAAAGGTTCTCGCTACGGGCTCATGTGCCGGCTCAAGAGCTGAGGATGATCCCAATTACTTGGCCCTTTGCGGTCTGGGGGCTTGATATGGTTGGGCCTTTTAAAAGGTCCAAGGATAAGAAGACCCACCTCTTGGTGGAAGTTGACAAGTTTACCAAGTGGGTTGAAGCAGAGCCAGTTAGCAAGTGTGATGCAGCCACGGCCGTTCAGTTTATGAAAAGGGTGATCTTTCGCTTTGGCTTTCCACACAGCATTATAACTGACAATGGTACCAATTTATCCAAAGGCGCCATGGAGGAGTTTTGTCAACGAGAGCATATTAGACTTGATGTTTCATCAGTGGCTCACCCTCAATCCAATGGTCAAGCTGAGAGGGCTAATCAGGAGATTCTGAAAGGCATCAAACCCTGGCTTCTGGTCCCTTTACAACGGACGTCGGGTTGTTGGGTGGAGGAGTTACCCTCCGTGTTGTGGAGCATCAACACTACTCCTAACAGGTCTATAGGTTTCACGCCTTTCTTCATGGTTTATGGAGCGGAAGCAGTCCTCCCCAGTGACATCCGTCATGACTCGCCTCGAGTGGCGGCTTATGTTGAGGTGGATAATGAACAGGCGCGCCAAGATGCTCTTGACTTGTTGGACGAGCAGCGTGATGTGGCAGCAGCTCGCTCAGCGATTTACCAACAGGACCTGCGCCGTTATCATAGTCGCCGGGTTAAATCCCGGGTCTTCCAGGAAGGCGATCTGGTGCTCCGGCTCATCCAAGATCAAACAGATGTGCACAAGCTATCCCCGCCTTGGGAAGGGCCCTTTGTGGTCAGCAAGAATTTGCACAACGGGTCATATTACCTCATTGACGTTCGGGATCACAAAGATTCACGTAAGTCGGAGGAAGAGACCCGTCGGCCGTGGAACATAGCTCAGCTTCGGCCTTATTACACTTGAGCCACCGGCTCTCATAATGTACATATTTCTCTAAGCCATGTATATATTATGATAAGCAATAAAGCAGGACCTCTGTCCTTTTTTCTCCTCCAAAGATAAATGTGTTGCTTTCATTACAAGATCATGTGATAACTTGAAGGAGGATCCGGCTTATGATCGTATTTTGAATCTAGCCGTACACAAATATAGCCACTTGGGGGCTTCCTGTTCAAACATAGGTCGTATTCGAACCAAAGAGAACATAGCTGTCGATACCCATTTGATTGGCAAAGTGCCGAGCTCATTTAGGGAGTCTTCTTTGATCATATTTGAATCATAGTTTAAACCCCTTTGGGAACCTACGTGGATCGTATTCGAATCAGCGTCGTTAAACAATTATTAAAGTCATTTGGGGGCTTCCTGTTCAAACATGGGTCGTATTCGAACCAAAGAGAACATAGCTGTCGGTACCCTCTTGATTGGCATCGCCACACCCACTGGGGGCTATATGATCGTATTCGAATCTTGGCATAACCCCTTTGGGACGGGTCTCTGGTCGTATTCGAACCGGAAGCCTCTAAGTTTTTCTGATTTATAGCAAGTTCTTCTGATGAGTTCAAGTATGCACGGCGGGTCTCACTTTGCCGGCTTAAACGTTGATTTACAGTACTAGTCGAATACAATCAGCGTTCTTAAGACTGGTAAACCGGAATTGAGGTACCAACCTTATTACCCGGGTTATATAAGCCGGCAGTGTGCTTGCAGGCCGGTAAGTGTGTTATTACGAGTATATCAAAGACATAGTTGAGGACCAGTCTTTTTTCATTCATCTTCCGGGTTATATGTCTCAAACTGCGGTTCTCAGTGCGGTAAGCCGCCAAGAGACTTGTGATTTGTTTTTCTATGCAGGATAGTTAAAGGCAACTATTTGAGATTAAGGAAAATGAATGATCAACTATGACCCGGAGAGGTATAAAGGAGACAACTTAAATGGGATTCAGCATTCAACGCGTGCACGATGGCACAGCAAGGTTAAAGTGTTGGTCCTACTCTATTACAAGACTCATCAAGTCCAAAAGGGTGAAGCATTGTTTGATAAGCCGCCTGCAGAGTTACGATGCTTGTTGGGTTGAAGTCTCCGGCTCATCCCTCTCTTCTCCTCCGGCTGTTCCCAAGAACTGGAAAGTTGACGACTTCCAGTCAATGCCGCTCAGAGCTTCAAATTGAGCTTCCTCGTCAATTAACCCCGCCGGGTCAATCTCCGGGGCAAAGGTGTGCTTCCGAGTCGGCGGGATTAAGCTGAGGGCTTCATAGCGCGGAGTGGGGATCCTCTGATTCTCTGCATCGTAACCCGGCTGGTACTTAGTCAGATCTGTATCATTGCCAATCAGAGTGGCCACCGGGCGTACGATCTTCACGCAGGCTGCGAAGTCCTTTTGGTTGAAGGCGGTGCCGTCTTCCTTCAAACTGGGGTAGCCCAGAGCGATGTCCGCCGGGTCTAGTTCTGGAAGGAACGCCTTGGCCCGGCTTAGAGCAGCTATGGCTCCGGCTCTTGCAGAGGCCCGTCGCAGCTCTTGGATATGTTGCGGAAGAACGGCGAGCCGGCGAAGAACTTCCGCCAGGTGAGTCGGCACCTCATTGGATAGGGCCACCACAGCCAAAGCACGCTGTGACCCGGTGTAGAGTTGCTCCACCAGGGTGTACACGGCTTTCAACTTGGTTACCACACTTTGGTTGAGGTTGGCGCTTCTGGGACCTGTTTAACAGAATAAGATAAGCCGCCGACAAGGATGAGTTATGAGATATAAAGATTATAAACTTGATGAAAGCCGGTGAAATGACTTACTGAAGATTGCGGCAACCATCTGGGACACTTGGCGCTTTAAGCCGGAGAGTTCGGCGGTCTTCTCTGACAGAGCCTTCTCCGCCTGTTCGACCCGGTTCACCAGAGTAGCCTTCTCTTCGGCCCAGGCTCTCCGTTCAGCGTCAAAGTCCGTCTTCAGCTTTTCTTGCGCAGCAATACTGGACACAAATTTGGCATTGGCCTTCCGGGTCTCAGTTTCTTGCGTCTTTAGGCGGGTCTTTAGATCGGAGATGTCAGCTTCAAGTTTCTTGCAAGCAGCCTGCATAATTTCCGGGTTATAGGATGAACAGTTATTATGCAATTTTCAAAGTCCCAAGCACTTTCCAAGCAAAGACACTTGGCACTTGGGGGCTAATGCATATCGAACGTTTCTATCTACAAATTGCCGGTTCAAATGAGTAAGCCGGAACTTAAGTCTACAACATATTCTATCATAAGTCGTAGACTTGGGGGCTAGAGCATGGTAAGAATAACAAGATAACTATACAGTAAGCAAGAAGAAAGAAGAGTGGTACCTCAGACTTCTGCTGAATCTGGTTCACCATGCCGATCTCTGCATCCCGGCTCTTGTGCACTTGGCTGACGAAGCCGGAGACGATCTCTCCGATGTTCAGGTTGGCGTAGTCGGTGAGGTCCAGATTAACCCAGCGGGGTTGTAGCAACTCCCCCTTGGCGGAGCACTTGCCAGCGCAGTAGGTCTCCCCGGCTCAACAAATTCCGTCCGGGTGATTACCACGTCCGGGTCATCTGCTAGTTGAGCCGAGCTGGAGGCCTCTGGGTTAGCAGAAGCTTCTGCTATTGGCTTGTCGGTTGGAGTAGTGGCTTCAGGAGCAGAGGCAGCTGGCGGTTCTTGAGCGGCTACCTCCGGTTCAGGCAAGTCCGGCTCTTCGACCGGCTTGTTCTTCTTCGCCCTTTTGCTGAGTTTTGCCTGGGCACTGAAAAGACAAAAAGGTTAGGCACAAAAGTGTAAGTAAAGACAAGTACAACATGAGATGATCATCATTACCCGGGCACGGTCTTGAAAGCCGGCAGGTTCGACTGCATAGAGTCGCCAGAAGAGGGGGAAGTTTCCTGATAATTTGAGTCAGAAGAGTTGAGTGGTTGACGTATAACACCCGCCAAAGGATGAAAAGGGTACAAGTTTGAGATCACCTCGGTCCGGCGTTTCCTCGACGCGTCAGGTAAGCCGGAAGAGAGGTCAGCGTCCTTGTTGGTCCGGGTGTGCCGCCGGCTCTCATGAGTCTGTCGCTTCAAAAGAAATTGAGGATCTTGATAAGCTAAAGGATGTGAAAATCTTACTTTCCGGGTTACCCTTCGGAATTCCAGCCTTGGCAAGGGCTCCGAGTCGGAGGAAAGTGACATTACCTCTTCAACCACCGGGTTACTTGCTCCGGTGTCATCCTGTTGATGAACAGTATTGATAAGGCGGACAGAAATAAACAATAAACATAACAAGAGCTTACAGGTTCAGGGGTTACCTCTGACTCGGAGTTGTCGCTTAGTTGCATCAGCTCTGAAGCAGTAGGCCTACTTCCCTTCTTATGGGGAGCGGCTCTCTTGGCGGCTTTCTTCGCCTTCCTGGCCTTCTTGGCCGCCTCATGGTCATATTTGACCTTCCAGAATTTGTCATCAGCCTGAAAAATACAATGATGAGTTCTTAAAAGATTCAGATGAAAGTTATCTACAGAAGAAGATAAGATGTTCAGATCAGCGGCTTACTGCTGGGGCTGGATTGGTCTTGCAGAAGGGGGCTAACCCGGTCCTCCCGCAGTGTGCCAAGCTCTCGTTCAAGAGAGCCTTGGTCATGTCTTCAGCAACGTCTTCAGGAAGATCGTTGCGGCTGTGTCACAGGGGGTCATCTTTCCGGCCTGTGTACTCACACATTAAGCCGGGGCGGCGGCTCAGGGGGATCACCCGCCACGAGATCCAGACCCGGACCAGATCAATTCTGTTGAGACCATTGCCCAGGAGAGCCTTGATCTTGTTGATGGTGGGGAGCAGAGGTTGGCGCTCCGCCTGAGTTAACTTGTCAGACAGAGGGTGAGTCGGCTCCAGACGTGAAGGGCGAAAGCCGGGCAGCGGGCTCTCGTCAGCCGGCGACGTGTCTTGGCAATAGAACCACGTCTAGTTCCAGTCCTTTGGGTGACTCGGCGGCTCGGCGTAAGGGAAAAGGCAGTCTCTCCGTCGCTGAATGGAGATTCCGCCAAGTTCCAAACTTGGCCCGTTGGCGCACTCGTTCTAGCGGTTCAGGTAGAAGAGCTCTCTGAAGAGTAGCAGGCTGGGCTCTTCTCCAAGATAAACCTCGCAGCACACTTGGAAATTGCATATGTTGGACACCGAGTTGGGTCCTATGTCTTGTGGCCGCAGGTCAAAGAAATTCAGTACATCCCTGAAGAACTTTGAGCCGGGCGGTGCGAAGCCCCGGCTCATGTGATCCGCAAAAATCACTACCTCCCCGTCCTTTGGTTGTGGTCTCTCCTCTGACGGGTTAGGGGCACGGTAGGACATGACGTCCTTCTTAGGCAGGTAACCTGACTTGACAAAATCTGTTAAAGTCTCGTCGGTGACATTGGACCTCATCCAATTGCAAGTGATGGATGCTTTAGGAGCTTTGGGAGGCATGGTGAAAGTCGGCAGCCTATGATAAAATGAAACGTCCGGTTTAATTATAAGCCGGAGGAAATTTACAGTTCAATGTCAAAGTGGCGGCTTATGGAGGGGACTAATGATATATGTCTAAGTGCATCGGGTTATCTAAGCCGCTGGTGTGCTTAAGAGTAATTCAAATCGTCTACAGCCTTGTTGTAAGTGAGCCGGAAATTTTTTACGGCGCGTGGTTTCCTTTGAGCCGGAAGGTTCTAAGGCGCGTGATTTATTTAAACCGGAAATTTAAACCGCCATGACTCAACGAGTGCAGTTTTTTACTAAGTATGGTGAAAACAGGTTTCACACATTGCGGTAAATAATTTGGATCAAAATGGTCGGTCAAAAGAAAAGTTCCTAGACCTAAAAACAGACGCAGGGGAAGTTCTTGGGCTCGAACGAGGCCTTTATGCAGTAAAAAGAGGTCTACTTGCATTTGAAATGAGTACTAAACAGCCGCCGCATTGGTTCTATACTATCCTAAAATCAAGAAGAGGCAGTAAGAATCAAATCTACCGAGGGCCGCGAAGAATGGCGAAGAACATGGGAAGAACAGGAAGAAGCTCCGCGGCGGATCTGTTCTACGGGGCTGCAAGAACTTACAGGGGCTGGAGAGTCGCGGAGGTCGCTGCCGTTCTCTGGACACAACAGGTTGATGCAGCGGCCGGAGTCGGTGAGGACGAGAAGACCCGCGGCGGCGACGGCGACAGAGCTCGAGCGGAAGAACAGTGGCGCGAGGAGGAAGACGGGTGGCTGAAGGCCTGTCGGGCCGGACTATTTATAAGGGCGAGCTCATAAGTGGGCGCGAGAAACGAGGAGGCCACGGCGTGGTTATCTCGCCCGAGAGGCGCCTCGATTTTCGGGACGGCAGTAAAGATAAGATCCGTTGCGACTCTGGTGGAGTAAAAAATGGACTTAATGGAAGATGACGTCATGGCGGATTACCCGGAGACCAGAGGATGACGTCACGGCGGGTTATGGCCTTCATACAATTGTAAGCCGGAGAGTTTCTGTCGAAAGAATTGAAGATTGACATGAGCCGGCTCAAATCAATCTGGGGCCTAATGTTGAGGATATAGACCTTAGAGTCACCCGCCAGGAGGGGCCGAGTTACTCATAATGGTCATCGCCAGAAGCCCGGCGCCAAGCAAGAAGACGGTGGGCCAAAGATGGGCTTAAGACCCGGATATGGCTTAAGGCCCGTAGTTACAATCATCATTATGGTAGAACTTGTAGTGTAAGGAAAGAATAGTTGAGAGTCCGAGCCGGACACTCTTAGGAGCCGGCTGGGACTCTGAGAGCTGCTGGGCGTCCGCCTCCTTATATAAAGGGACGACCCGGCAGCGGTTTAGGGACAGAAAAGATCTCGTCGAGAGCCACGCATAGCAGTTAAGCTCCCTGGTCATCGAAACCCTAATCAATACCATCTCAACTGGACGTAGGCTTTTACCTTCACCGTAAGGGGACGAACCAGTATAAACCCTCGTGTTCCTTGTCCCGTTTAACCCCTTCAAGATTCTTAGCGGCGATGGCAACACGACTAAGTCCTAGCTTGAGGACATCTGCCGTGACAATTCCACGACAATAACCCCAAAACAATAGTGATAAATCAGTAAGAGACATCATAGATCGCACCATATCTAATAAAGTGCGGTACAACGTTCGGACACACTATTACGCTGTGGTGTTCCAGGTGGCGTGAGTTGCGAAATTATTCCACATTGTTTGAAATGAAGGCCAAACTCGTAACTCAAATATTCTGCTCCACGATGAGGTCGTGGAAACTTTATTTTCTTGTTACGATGATTTTCCACTTCACTCTGAAATTCTTTGAACTCTTCAAATGTTTCAAACTTATGTTTCATCAAGTAGACATACCCATATCTACTCAAATCATCTGTGAAGGTCAGAAAATAACGATACCCGCCACGAGCATCAACATTCATCAGACCGCATACGTCGGTATGTATTATTTCCAACAAGTCTGTTGCTCGCTCCATAGTTCCGGAGAACGGAGTCTTAGTCATCTTGCCCATGAGGCATGGTTCGCAAGTATCAAGTGATTCATACTCAAGTGATTCCAAAAGCCCATCGGCATGGAGTTTCTTCATGCGCTTTACACCAATATGACCTAAATGGCAGTGCCACAAATATGTTGCACTATCATTATCAACTTTGCATCTTTTGGCATCAATATTATGAATATGTGTATCACCATGATCGAGATTCAACAAAAATAGACCACTCTTCAAGGGTGCATGACCATAAAAGATATTACTCATATAAATAGAACAACCATTATTCTCTGATTTAAATGAATAACTGTCTCGCATCAAACAAGATCCAGATATAATTTTCATGCTCAACGCTGGCACCAAATAACAATTATTCAGGTCTAAAACTAATCCCGAAGGTAGATGTAGAGGTAGCGTGCCGACGGCGATCACATCGACCTTGGAACCATTCCCTACGCGCATCGTCACCTCGTCCTTAGCCAATCTTTGTTTAATCCATAGCCCCTGTTTCGAGTTGCAAATATGAGCAACAAAACCAGTATCAAATACCCAGGCGCTACTGCGAGCATTAGTTAAGTACACATCAATAAGATGTATATCAAATATACCTTTCACTTTGCCATCCTTCTTATCCGCCAAATACTTGGGGCAGTTCCGCTTCCAGTGACCAGTCCCTTTGCGGTAGAAGCACTCAGTCTCAGGCTTAGGTCCAGACTTGGGCTTCTTCACTTGAGCAGCAACTTGCTTGCCGTTCTTCTTAAAGTTCCCCTTCTTCCCTTTGCCCTTCTTCTTGAAACTGGTGGTCTTGTTGACCATCAACACTTGATGCTCCTTCTTGATTCCTACCTCCGCAGCTTTCAGCATTGCGAAGAGCTCGGGAATTGTCTTATCCATCCCTTGCATATTATAGTTCATCACGAAGCTTTATAGCTTGGTGGCAGTGATTGAAGAACTCTGTCAATGACACTATCATCAGGAAGATTAACTCCTAGTTGAGTCAAGTGGTTATGGTACCCAGACATTCTGAGTATATGTTCACTAACAGAACTATTCTCCTCCATCTTGCAGCTATAGAACTTATTGGAGACTTCATATCTCTCAATCCGGGCATTTGCTTGCAATATTAACTTCAACTCCTGGAACATCTCATATGCTCCATGACGTTCAAAACGTCGTTGAAATCCCAGTTCTAAGCTGTAAAGCATGGCACACTGAACTATCGAGTAGTCATCAGCTTTGCTCTGCTAGACGTTCTTAACATAATTAGTAGCATCTGCAGCAGGCCTAGCACCTAGCGGTGCTTCCAGGACGTAATTCTTCTGTGCATCAATGAGGATAATCCACAAGTTACGGACCCAGTCCGTGTAGTTGCTACCATCATCTTTCAACTTAGCTTTCTCTAGGAACATATCAAAAATAAACAGGGAGCTACATCGCGAGCTATTGATCTAAAACATAGTTATGCAAATACTATCAGGATTGAGGACTAAGTTCATGATAAATTAAAGTTCAATTTAATCATATTACTTAAGAACTCCCACTTAGATAGACACCCCTCTAGTCATCTAAATGATCACGTGATCCATATAAACTAAACCATGTCTGATCATCACGTGAAATGGAGTAGTTTTCAATGGTGATCATCACTATGTTGATCATATCTACTATATGATTCACGCTCGACCTTTCGGTCTTAGTGTTCCGAGGCCATATCTGCATATGCTAGGCTCGTCAAGTTTAACCCGAGTATTCTGCGTATGCAAAACTGGCTTGCACTCGTTGTATGTGAACGTAGAGCTTATCACACTCGATCATCACATGGTGTCTCAGCATGAAGAACTGTCGCAACGGTGCATACTCAGGGAGAACACTTATACCTTAAAATTTTAGTGAGAGATCATCTTATAATGCTACCGCCAAACTAAGCAAAATAAGATGCATAAAGGATAAGCATCACATGCAATCAATATAAGTGATATGATATGGCCATCATCATCTTGTGCCTTTGATCTCCATCTCCAAAGCACCGTCATGATCACCATTGTCACCGGCTTGACACCTTGATCTCCATCGAAGCATTGTTGTCGTCTCGCCAACTATTGCTATCACGACTACCGCTACAGCTTAGTGATAAAGTAAAGCAATTACATGGCAATTGCATTGCATAAAATAAAGCGACGACCATATGGCTCCTACCAGTTACCGATAACTCTATTACAAAACATGATCATCTCATACAACAATTTATATCATCACGTCTTGACCATACACTACTGGAATTTGCTTATTTTCCGTCCGCCAATTCTTTGCCGTCTGCTGGCGGACGACAAAGAAGGTCTTTGCCATCAGCCAGTTCTTTGCGGTCTAATGGCGGACGGCAAAGAATCTTTGCCGTCAGCGGGCGGACGGCAAAGAGGAAGGTGGGCCCCACTAACGAGCTGCTCAGAAAAAAACCTAACGGCCCCCTCTTTGCCGTCCGCGAGCGGACGACAAAGAGCAAAAACGCGGACGGCAAAGGGGGGCGGGCGGCAAAGAGATAACCTAACAAACGGCTCCCCACCCCGCCCCTCCCTCTCTCTCTCTCTCTTTCTGTCCTCTCTCCCCGATGAGACCGCCGCCGCCCCCGCCACCAGCTACACGCCGTCGCCCCGACCACCCGCCGCCCCCTTGCCCCGTCGCCCCACCACCCGCCGCCGTCCCTCGCCCCGTCGCCCCACACCCCTCCCCTGCGTCGCCCCCACGTCCACCGCGCCCCCGCCGCCCCTTCCAAGTCGGCCAACCGCGCCGCGGCCGTCCAGCCGCCCCGCCCCCTCCCCTGAATGGTCGTCCCCGCCTCGTCCCGTCGCGGCCTCCCCCTTAACCGGGCCCCCCCCCAGGAGCGCCGCCCGTCACCGGCCCTCCCCGCCCCGTCGCCACCCTGCCTCGCCGTCGCCCTGTCGTCGCCCCTCCACGACCCGTTGCCGCCCCCCACAGTGAACCCCTGCCCCTGTTTTCTTTTCTATTGTTTTCTGTTTTTCTTTTCTGTTTAGTTTAGGTTATTTAGTTTAAGTTTTTCAGTTTAGTTAGTTTAGGTTATTTAGTTTAGGTTTAATTAGTTTAGGTTATTTAGTTTAGTTTTTTTGTTTAGGTTTAGTTTTAGGTTTAATGAAAAAAGAAGAAGAAAAGTAGAATAAGTAGAAAGGGGGAGGAAGAAGAAGAAGAAGAAGAAGAGGAGGAGGAGGAGGAGGAGGAGGAGAAGAAAGAAGAAGAAGAATAAGAAGAAGAAGAAAGAGGAGAGGAGAAGAAGAAGAAGAAGAAGAAGAAGAAGAAAGAGGAGAGGAGGAGAAGAAGAAGAAGAGAAGAAGAAGAAGAAGAAGAAGAAGAAGAAGAAGAAGAGAAGAAAAGGAAAAAAGAGACCCCGACCCCCGACACCCGATCGACACCCCGACACCTCGGCACGATACCCCGACACCGACCCCCGACCCCCGACACCACACCCCGACCCCGACCCCCGACCAACCAACACCCTGACAACACACCCCGACCCCGACCCCGACCCCGACACCCTGACACCCCAGCCCGACCCCGACACGACACCCCGGCCCCGACATCCCGACACCCTGACACCACACCCCGACCCCGACCCCGACCACCGACACCCCGACACCACACCCACCCTTACCCCCGACCCCGACACCCTGACACCACACCCCGACCCCGACCCTGACACCCCGACACCCCCACACCCCGACACCCTCACACCACACCCGACCCAGACCCTGACACCCTGAAACCCCGACCCCGGCACGACACCCCGACCCCGACACACCGACACCCCGACACCACACCCCGACCCCATATATATTTGTGTTGATCGGGTGTATTTTTATTATGGTCATGATTATGATACACTTAAATTATATATATATTATTATGTTCATGTCAGGTATCCAATTTTTTTATGTTGTACTAATTTCGTTTACTTTTTGTCATTGCAGGTGTTGACAGGATGGTGGGCAAGGGTCCAGAGCGCCGCGATCCTCCTGCGAGCGCTACTGGGAGGGGTGGTTCCATTTTTCCACCCCTGCCCCTCCGGAGAGCGCTGGTAGACAGTATGCAGACAACTGCGGCGGGCGCTTCTTCTGTGGCTGGGAGAGGTCGGGGGAGGACGAAGAAGCCTACTAGAGGTGGACGTGGCAGCGGGAGAGGTAGGAAGGCTGTTATGCCTTCCTCGCCGCCACCCTCAGCTGATTCACCCGACCACAGGAGTGCTCCGTCTGACGTGGACCCGTCTCGGACTCCGGTCCATGAGCCTCTGGTCGCTGATCCTTCCCCCCACCAGACTCGGGTCGCCGATCCTTCGCCCCGCGTGAGTACGGTCCCAGAGTCTTTGTCTCAGAAGACTCCGGTCACGGGGTCTTCATCCCAGAAGACTCCGGTCATGGGGTCTTCGTGCCAGAAGACTCCGGTCACGGAGTCTTCGGCCCACGAGACTCCGGAGGCTAGTGGCCCGGAGGATGGTAGCGAGGACACCATTTCAGATGATAGCTACAGCGACGACGAGGTGGTTGAGAAGGGCAAGAAGGTCTACAAGCGTGGCTGTACAAAGCTCCCGCCCGTGCCGACGACCCCCGACCAGAGGTGGTTGATTGCACCTAAAGGGTTGAAGTAAGTGCATTTACTATTTTTTAACCTTTTGCCTTCATGTTCCTTCAAATTAATATCAATGCATTGGCCTTGTCATACTGCAGGGGCTGGGTACGCCCCCTGGTTCCCGTAGGCCCAACCAGGTCCTTGGTGTGCTATGCCGGCAGCACTTCCTTGGGTGGGTCACGTTGCCCGGTGAGGGTCAGGTTCCACAGCTAGCACTGACCTGGGAGCTGTACTCGGTTGCCCAGGCCCCGCCGGAGGAGAGGTTCGACGGTGTCTTGTGCGAGACGGTGGCCGACATTGTGTTCCATCGGTTTTGGGTACTTTCTCCTTTACGGAATTAAAAATCAACCCTACCTAGTGATTGTACTAATCAGTGTTGCCTTGTTTGATTGCAGACCTTCTACAGGGTTTCAGAGGGAGAGCAGGAGGCCGCGTCGATGGTTGTCGAAAACGAGTGCAAGCGCCTACTTTAGAACTTAAGGCACGAGGCTCGGGTGCAGGCCGTTCGAGACTACTACGCCTCGAAGGGTATTAGGAGGGGCAAGCAGAAGTGTCGCGGCAAGTTTCTGAGTAAGGAGAAGTACATGCAGGTAATTACCTATTTTAAGGCCTTGAACTTAGTTTTCTTGATTTGATTCGTAGGCGTAGCGCTGAAATTTCTCTTGACTCACTTAGGTGCCCCCGAGATGGTGTGTGGCTAAGATGGACTGTTGGGAGGCATTGGTGGATGTGTGGTGCTCTGACCAATGGAAAGTCGAACACCAAAAGGCCAAGGATAAGCGCGACCAAATGGAAGGTGTGCCACACCATCAAGGGAGCCCCAACCTGTTTGAGTACGGGGATAACTGGGTATGTGGTTTGCTACATGATTCATGCAATTCATTCTTCATGCTAGCATTTATCCCTTCCAAAATGACTTAATTAATATGCTTAGTTAGTTAAAAAATGGCATAACTACCTTGGATAGTTCATTTATGCCATATTTAGCTCTAAAATGGCATAATAACCTTAGATAGCTCTATAAAATGACTTAATATGCTATAGTTAGCTCTAAAATGACATAATAACCTTGGATAGCTCAATAATGACATAATTAGCATACTTTGGTCAAAAATGGCATAATAATCTTGGTTACCTCGAAAATGACCTAAACTTAGCTTATTTTCCTCGAAAATGACATAACTAATACTTTGGTCAAAAATGGCATAATAACCTTTCTTAGCTCCAAAATGACCTATTTACATAGCAATATCATTCTTCATGCTAGCTTGAGCCCTTAACTAATATTTTGTTCCTCTCTCTCAGGCGCACCACCACAAGAAGCCTATGCCAGGTCTGTTCGACCTCTATGGCATGGCCCATATGGCCCCGTACAACAAGGCCAAGCCATTCACGGAGTCTGACCTAGATGATCCAGAGAACTTCACCAACAAGACCTCCCACCACAAGCTTGTGTGTTACAGAGACAAGGGGAAGGCGATGAAAGGGGAGGACTTTAACCCGAGCCAAGATCCTTTTGATACAGAGCTGGTGATGATATCTGGTGGCGGGAGGTCCCATGGCTCTCAAACCATTGGTGATGGACTGATACGTTGTCCTAAGACTCTCCCGCAGATCAAGAAGCGCCTGAGTAGCTCTGATCCTAAGATTACGCCTCGTGCACGGCCCGTGGAGATCGCCATGGCGGTAAGTTATACGGACTCTCTCACCTTTCCTCCATTACATTGTGTGTGCGTTCGTCGATGATTACATGGTGCTAACGAGGAGTGGTGTGTTGCAGACTATTGTTGAGAAAGAGAGATTGAAGACGAAGGCGCTTGTGGAGGAGGGGAAAAGGGAGGCACAAAGGGAGGCGGAGGAGAAGCAGAGGGAGATGGAGGAGAAGACGGCTAAGCTGTTGGAGGAGGAGAGGAACCGGAACGACAGTGCTAACCGGGCCCTATACGAGCTCATCGTGGTACGTTTCTCATGCATATTAATAAGCCCAAACATGCACGTAATGTTCGCATTACTATCTAATATGACTGACTCGTGAGAACCAAATGTGCAAACCATGTACGAGAAAAACGGTCAGGCCCCTGCGCCGATGCCCCAGATTGCTCCGGCGACCACGGTGAGTTTGATTTGAATGGTCATTTCTTACTACTATTCACATTTCAGTTTGCGAACTTGCTAACGAGACATTATTGGAAATGATCTGTGGTGCAGCATGGCTCCCAACAAGCATCAACCACTCCTTCTGCCAATGCCGGAACCCCGACCGGTCCTTCACCTCCGTCTGGCACTGGCGCAGCCCCGAACATTCCTACACCTCCGTGATAACGGTATTTTCCTTCTTATTTAGCGTGTTTAGTCCACTTATGACATAATTAGCCTATTTAGTCCACAAATGACATAATAAGATGAAGAAAATCAAGGAAGAGGAAGGAAAGAAGGAATAGGAAGAAAAGAAGAAGAAGGAGAAGAAGAAGACTAGAAGAAGAAGATCTTCTTCTTCTTCTAGTCTTCTTCTTCTTCTCCTTCTTCTTCTTCTTCTTCTTCTTCTTCTTCTAGTTTTCTTCTTCTTCTTCTCCAAAATGAAGTTAGCTCTAAGTTATATCAAAAATGGCATAATATGCTTAGTTAGGTCAAAAATGGCATAATTAGCTAGGTAAGCTCAGAAATGAAATTTTTCTTCTTATTTAGCCTATTTAGTCCATTTATGACATAATTTAGCCTATTTAGTCCACAAATGACATAATAAGATGAAGAAAATCAAGGAAGAGGAAGGAAAGAAGGAATAGGAAGAAAAGAAGAAGAAGGAGAAGAAGAAGACTAGAAGAAGAAGATCTTCTTCTTCTTCTAGTCTTCTTCTTATTCTCCTTCTTCTTCTTCTTCTAGTTTTCTTCTTCTTCTTCTCCAAAATGAAGTTAGCTCTAAGTTATATCAAAAATGGCATAATATACTTAGTTAGGTCAAAAATGGCATAATTATCTAGGTAAGCTCAAAAATGGCATGTTTCTTCTTATTTAGCCTATTTAGTCCATTTATGACATGATTTAGCCTATTTAGTCCACAAATGACATAAAAAGATGAAGAAAATCAAGGAAGAGGAAGAAAAGAAGGAATAGGAAGAAAAGAAGAAGAAGAAGAAGAAGAATACTAGAAGAAGAAGAATAAGAAGAAAAAGTTCTTCTTCTTCTTCCTCTCCAAAATGAAGTTAGCTCTAAGTTATATCTCATAATATGCTTAGTTAGGTAAAAATGGCATAATTAGCTAGGTAAGCTCAAAAATGGTATTTTTCTTCTTATGTAGCCTATTTAGTCCATTTATGACATAATTTAGCCTATTTAGTCCACAAATGACATAATAAGATGAAGAAAATCCAGGAAGAGGAAGAAAAGAAGGAATAGGAAGAAAAGAAGAAGAAGAAAAAGAAGAGAGGAAGAAGAAGAAGTCTTCTAGTTTTCTTCTTCTTCTCCAAAATGAAGTTAGCTCTAAGTTATATAAAAAATGGCATAATATGCTTAGTTCACTCAAAAATGCCACAATTAGCTAGGTTAGCTCCATTTTACCTAAGTATGCTTACTTCTTCTTCTTCTTCTTCATTTTCTTCTTGAAAGCACAAGTGCTCCCTGGGTGATTTTGGTAATTAATGTCAACATATCTCTTGTTGGACTAATACTTCTACCTAGTTTGTTTCATATAGTTCAACAATGGAGTGGCATGGACTAGAGGATGTGGAACCCCTTCAAAATGCTGAAGACAAAGGATTGGCTCAAGCTCAAAGCTCAGGACTCTACATTTTATATTTTAGTGATCCAAGATCACATTGAGTCCATAGGAAAGCCAATACTATTAAGAGGGGATGAGGTGTTGCTTAATGGCTTGCTTGCTCAAAGTGCTTAGTGATATGCTCCAGAGCCCTCAACCACTTTCTCACTTCCACATATGTCCTAAACCAAAAAGTCCAACTCGGCCCCACCGATTCTTTCTATCCGAAGCCACCGAGTTCAGTTGACATAGCCACTGCCAGAAACCCTAATCAGCTCGGTCTCACCGAGATGGGCTTGCAAACTCTCTGTTGTCTGTTGCAATAGGTTTGGTCCCACCGAGATTTGCAACCGGCCCCACCGAGTTTGCTCGGCCAACATTCTGTTTCACTTATTACCCAAATCGGTCCCACCGAGTTTGAGTAATCGGTCAAACCGAGTTTTGGATTTACCCAAACCCTAGCACATCGGTCCCACCGAGTTGATCAAGTCGGTCCCACCGAAATGCCTAACGGTCACATTATGAACCAAATCGGTCCGACCGAGTTCTCTGAATCGGTCCCACCGAGTTTGGTGATTTGTGTGTAACGGTTAGATTTTGTGTGGAGGCTATATATACCCCTCCACCCACTCTTCATTCGTGGAGAGAGCCATCAGAACATGCCTACACTTCCAACACATATTTTCTGAGAGAGAACCACCTACACTTGTGTTGAGGTCAAGATATTCCATTCCAACCACATAAATCTTGATCTCTAGCCTTCCCCAAGTTGCTTTCCACTCAAATCTTCTTTCCACCAAATCCAATCCTATGAGAGAGAGTTGAGTGTTGGGGAGACTATCATTTGAAGCACAAGAGCAAGGAGTTCATCATCAACACACCATTTGTTACTTCTTGGAGAGTGGTGTCTCCTAGATTGGCTAGGTTTCACTTGGGAGCCTCCGACAAGATTGTGGAGTTGAACCAAGGAGTTTGTAAGGGCAAGGAGATCGCCTACTTCGTGAAGATCTACCCTAGTGAGGCAAGTCCTTCGTGGGCGACGGCCATGGTGGGATAGACAAGGTTGCTTCTTCTTGGAACCTTCGTGGGTGGAGCCCTCCGTGGACTCGCGCAACTGTTACCCTTCGTGGGTTGAACTCTCCATCAACGTGGATGTACGATAGCACCACCTATCAGAACCACGGATAAAAAATCTCCGTGCCTCCAAATTGCGTTTGCACACTCCAATCCCATCTCTTTACATTCTTGCAACTTGCATGCTTTACTTTCCGCTACTCATATACTCTTTGTATGCTTGCATGTTTGCTTGATATGTATTGTGAATGTTTAAACTTGTGCTCAAACTTCACATCAACTAAAGGAAATTAAAAAAACTGCAACTTTTCTTGATTAAAGTCTATTCACCCCCCCCCCCTAGACACCTCTTCTCGATCCTTTCAATTGGTATCAGAGCTTTGGTCTCCATTGCCTTGGTTTAAACACCTTTGGAGGAAGATGGATGTGTCTACTTTGGGGAGTCTTAGACGTAGAGTGCCTATTCTTGATGGAGAATATTTTCATGAGTGGAAAAATGAAATGCTTGAGATTTTCAATGAATATCATTTGAACAAGTACATTACTAGCCCTTGTGCACCTCATATTGATCCTTTGCATCCTAGACCCGAAGAGGATCTTGACATGATTCACAATCTTAGAACCATAAATCTTATCATTAGAGGATTGCCCAAAAATTTGATTGCTATTCTACCTACTCTTGATTGTGCCTATACCATATGGAGATTTCTTGAGGAACGATTTCCAAATTATTCCTTGAAAAATTTAGACGAAATTCTCCATAAGTCTATTGCCTTGAGTAAAATGAATTCAAGTGATCCTAGCTTTGGTGATTGTTTATTTGAGCTTACCAATCTCATGCGTGCCATAGGAGATGTTGGGATCATTAGCAATATTATTTCCGAAGCTATTAGAATTCATAAAGATAATCATAGAAATGATCATTTGTCTAATGAATTACCCTCTCTAGGAATTGATCAATCACAAGATGATGTTGAACATGGATACTATGATGAGGATGATGATAGTGACTATGATCTTGATGATGCGATGAGACACTTTGGTCTTATGGCAAATCTTCGTGGCTACATGGCCGGAGGAAAGGAATGGGTCCTTGATAGTGGATGTACTGATCATATGACCGGAGATAAAGATATGTTCCGTGAGCTTGCTGAAAACGACGGCCCTCGAAAATATGTCACTTTTGGTGATAACTCAAAGGGTAAGGTGGTTGGCCTCGGTAAGGTGGCCATCTCACATGATAGCTCCATACAAAATGTCCTGCTCGTTGAATCTCTTGGGTACAATTTACTTTCAGTTTCTAGACTTGCTGATTTCGGTTTCAATGTCCTATTCACTGAAGTAGATTGCCAAGTGTTTCGTAGAGACAATCGTAAAATGGTCTTTACCGGTATACGTAGAGGTGATCTCTACATTGTTGATTTCACTAAAAAGGCTCAACCTAGAACTTGCTTAATTGCTAAATCTTCTAAGGGTTGGCTGTGGCATAGAAGGCTAGGTCATGTGGGTATGCGAAATCTTGATAAGCTTATTAAAGGTGATCATATCCTTGGAGTAAAAGATGTCATATTTGACAAGGATAGACTTTGTAGTGCTTGTCAGGCAGGGAAACAAGTTCGAGGAAGTCATCGCACGAAGAACATCATGACCACGAGAAGACCACTCGAGCTACTTCACATGGATCTCTTTGGTCCAAATGCCTACAAGAGTCTCGGTGGTAACTCGTTTGGACTAGTCATAGTCGATGATTTTTCAAGATTTACGTGGGTGTTCATTCTTGATGACAAATCGCAGGTCCAAAAGATCTTCAAAAACTTCGCTAGGAAGGACCAAAATCAATTTGATGTGAAGATCAAGAAGGTTCGGAGCGACAACGGAACGGAGTTCAAGAACGCAAATGTGGATACCTTTCTTGATGAAGAGGGGATTTCACATGAGTTCTCGGGTACGTACACACCTCAACAAAATGGAGTCGTTGAGAGGAAGAACCGGACTCTTATTGAGATGGCAAGAACGATGCTTGATGAGTACAAGACTCCAAAACATTTTTGGGCGGAAGCGGTTGAGATAGCTTGTCATGCAACAAACCGCTCATATCTTCACAAGCTACTCGGCAAGACAGCATACGAGCTTCTCACTGGTAACAAACCCCAAGTTGGATACTTTCGAGTATTTGGCTCAAAATGCTACATTCTTGATAAGCATCGTCGTTCTAAATTTGCTCCTAAATCTCATGAAGGTTTCCTACTTGGTTATGGCTCAAACTCTCACACTTACAGTGTCTACAACAATTTCACCCGAAAGGTTGAAGAGACGGTAGATCTGAAGTTTGATGAATCTAACGGATCACAGGTAGAGCAATTGCGAATTGATGTAGGAGACAAATACCCTTCGGAAGCAATCCAAGACTTGGCAAGATTCGTCCAACGGAGGTGAAGGAGAGTACCTCGTCCGTCCAAGTGGAAGCTTCTACCTCACGACAAGGTGAGCCAAGAATTGATATGGAAGCATCCACAAGTGGGACACACAAAGACGAAGAAAACGAGGAAGCACACCAAGATGAACATCAACAACCTCCTTCTCCACCACGACAAGAGAATGACAACGTCAACAATGAAGAAGGCCAAGAATAAGAACAAGATGAAGAAGATGTTCCACCCTGAGCCAAGCCAAAGCTCCCACGAGTTCGAGCAAGAATCGCCAAAGATCATCCCATCGAGCAAATCTACAATGATATCCAAACTGGGAGAATCACTCGCTCTAAAACTCGTTTAGCTAATTTTTGTGAACATTACTCATTCATCTCTAGCATTGAACCTATGAAGGTTGAAGAAGCATTGGAAGATCCGGATTGGATTAACGCTATGCATGAAGAGCTACACAACTTTGAGAGAAATCAAGTATGGTCATTGGTCGAGAAGCCCGAAAACAACCACAACATCATTGGTACCAAATGGGTGTTTCGCAACAAGCAAGATGAAGATGGTCAAGTCGTCCGCAACAAAGCGCGCCTAGTCGCCCAAGGCTACACTCAAGTCGAAGGTATGGACTATGGTGAGCCATATGCTCCCGTTGCTAGACTTGAGTCCATTCGCATCTTACTTGCTTATGCTAATCACCATGATATCACCTTGTACCAAATGGACATTAAAAGTGCTTTTCTAAATGGTGAAATTGAGGAGGAAGTTTATGTTAAGCAACCTCCCGGCTTTGTCAATCCTAAGAAACCTAATCATGTCTACAAACTTCACAAAGCCCTTTATGGTCTTAAACAAGCTCCTAGAGCGTGGTATAAATGCTTGACCAAGTTCCTTATTGAAAAAGGATTTGAAATTGGTAAAATTGATTCTACCCTTTTTACTAAAAGGGTCAATGGAGAACTATTTGTGTGCCAAATTTATGTTGATGATATTATATTTGGTTCGACTAACCCTCATTTTAGTGAGAAGTTTGGAAAGCTAATGTCGGAGAAGTTTGAGATGTCTATGATGAGTGAACTCAAATTCTTTCTTGGTTTGCAAATCAAGCAAACTAAGGAAGGTACCTTTGTCTCTCAAACAAACTACACCAAGGACTTATTCAAGAAGTTCAATATGCAAGAATGCAAAGGTATGACTACACCCATGCCTACTAGTGGACATCTTGATTTGACCAAAGATGGCGAACCGGTTGATCAAAAAGTTTACCGCTCTATGATTGGTTCATTGTTGTATCTATGTGCCTCTCGCCCCGATATTATGCTAAGTGTGTGCATGTGTGCACGATATCAAGCGGCACCTAAAGAATGTCATCTTAAGGCTGTGAAAAGGATAGTGAGATACTTAATACATACACCAAATTTTGGCATTTGGTATCCTAAGAGGTCTTCCTTTGATCTTGTTGGCTACTCTGATTCGGACTATGCCGGAGACAAGGTTGATAGAAATTCCACTTCGGGTACTTGTCAATTTCTTGGTAGATCTCTTGTGTCTTGGTCCTCCAAGAAACAAAACTCGGTATCCTTATCCACCGCCGAAGTGGAATACATTGCCGCTGGTTCATGTTGTGCTCAATTACTTTGGATGACCCAAACTCTTAAAGATTATGGGATATATGTCAAACATGTTCCATTGCTGTGCGACAATGAAAGCGCTATTAAGATTGCTCACAATCTCATGCAACATTCTCGAACTAAACATATTGAAGTTCATCATCATTTCATTCGAGACCATGTTGCCAAAGGGGACATTAATCTTAAGCATGTTCGCACCGATAAGCAATTAGCGGATATATGTACCAAACTGCTTGATGAGAAAATCTTTTGCCGTTTGAGAGGTGAATTGAACATCATTGATGCTTCAAACTTGGAGTAGGAACTCCATTTGGATACATGCAAGGCATGAGTCTTTGACTAATCCTTGATATTTCTTTCATGATGCTATCTATATGTCTTGGATACTTTTGCACCCTTGTATGCTATCTAACCCTTGTAGGTACTTGGATGAAACTAAATCCATGAGATTGCAACTCACTCACATCTTGAGAAATCTCTACATCATCAAGTCTCTCTACAATGGTGGTTGAAGTCAAGGAAGCACAAAAACCCTCAAATATATCCTTTGACTCATTCTATGTTAAATTGTATGATTGTCATTTTGGATACACAAGTGCTCTTCCTTGCAAAGCTAACCCATGTAGGAAGATGAACTCAAACTCCAAGTGATGCTCCCTACTCTTGATGAGCTACATCAACCTTGGGCAACCCACACAAGTTTGACTACATGATCAAGATCGACACCACCACCACCCAAGGTATGCTATTGCATCTTAGAGAAGCTTTACTCCAAGTCATGAGATAAAGCAACTCAACAAGATGTGAATACATCAAGAAGCTTAAACAAAAAATGGTGACCCCATTTTGAGCTTAAACGATGAGTATGACCAAAGATCAAGTGATCTCACTTGACTCCTAAGTCAAAATACTCTAACATAGGTGACTTTGTCACCGCCCACTTCTAGATGAAGTTCTCTTGTGTTTCCTTTTGCATTTGTCTCTTGCATATTTGTTCTTCATCTAGATCTTTTCGTTTCTTCTTGTTCTGCATTTTCTGCATCCAATTCATTGCAAATCTTTCAGCTAATTCCTTGCAAATCCTTGTGAGATCTTAAAGTGCCTAGTGAGCTGAGGTGACAAGTGTTTTACTGAGATGAACTTGGTCACACCGGTCTGTTTTCTTCGGCCCAACCGAATTCTCTCGGTGCCACCGAAGCACACAACTCGGTGCTACCGATTTCACTATAGGAAAGACAACTTGCCACTTATTCCTGCACCTTTTTTGCTCCAGCTCCACTCAATGCCTCTTGTTCTCTACCAGGATCACAGTCGCTTTGTTTTGTGACTCAAGGACCAAACCCTTTTGCAATAAAATAAAAATCCAGAAGAGCCCTTCTTGGAAATTGATGTCAAAGGGGGGAGAGAGATCACATCAAAGCTCTATGATTAATCATTTCTATAGGGGGAGAGGATACTCAGGGGTAGTGTGTAAGAAACCCCAGATGCTTGGTGTTCAAGAGGAGAGAAGTTACATGTTTTTAAGAGGGGAAAGACATGTTCATATTTGATCATATTTGATTGCTTGCATTAAGCTCAAGCTTTGTTGTCTTTTCTTTTGCTCTGATTTTCTATTCCCTATCTTCTCCCAATATCCCAATGCAAGATTCAGGGGGAGCAAGACATCTAAGGGAAGGAAATCTCTGATTTTATTGCATATCTCTACCTTTGGGGACATGTCTATACCTAATGGAGTACTCAGTACTCACTCTCTACATGTCATCCCAGTCTTGGTTCTCTTGTGGTTTCTTTTGTTTGCTCTGGCTAGTAGGTGTATCTGTGTTGTCTAACGTTGTTTACTCAGGTTCATTCCTTCCTAAGCCAACTCAAGACCACAAGGTAAGTATATGCATCACAGTCATGTGTATGAGGATTTCTTGCTGATGTACATACTGTTTGCAAGAAGGACTCATGGGCATGAAGGTATATTTCCTATATTTACATCATTTGCTCTGATGCATATAGCCAAGATACATGTAACACATGGATTACTCTGTCATGCGTATGCATTCACATGCTCCTATGTTTCATATTTATATGATTGCATACATGTAGGGGGAGCCTATGCATGTTACATGTCTTTCCAAAGCTTTACTTGTTGCTCTATATATCTTTATCTAAAGCTTTGATGTATGTTGTCATCAATTACCAAAAAGGGAGAGATTGAAAGCACAAGTGCTCCCTGGGTGATTTTGGTAATTAATGTCAACATATCTCTTGTTGGACTAATACTTCTACCTAGTATGTTTCAGATAGTTCAACAATGGAGTGGCATGGACTAGAGGATGTGGAACCCCTTCAAAATGCTGAAGACAAAGGATTGGCTCAAGCTCAAAGCTCAAGACTCTACATTTTATATTTTAGTGATCCAAAATCACATTGAGTCCATCGGAAAGCCAATACTATTAAGAGGGGATGAGGTGTTGCTTAATGGCTTGCTTGCTCAAAGTGCTTAGTGATATGCTCCAAAGCCCTCAACCACTTTCTCACTTCCACATATGTCCTAAACCAAAAAGTCCAACTTGGCCTCACCGATTCTTTCTATCTGGAGCCACCGAGTTCAGTTGACATAGCCACTGCCAGAAACCCTGATCAGTTCGGTCTCACTGATGGGATCTCGGTCTCACCGAGATGGGCTTGCAAACTCTCTGTTGTCTGTTGCAATAGTTTCGGTCCCACCGAGATTTGCAACCGGCCCCACCGAGTTTGCTCGGCCAACATTCTGTTTCACTTATTACCCAAATCGGTCCCACCGAGTTTGAGTAATCGATCAAACCGAGTTTAGGATTTACCCTAACCCTAGCACATCGGTCCCACCGAGTTGATCAAGTCGGTCCCACCGAAATGCCTAACGGTCACATTATGAACCAAATCGGTCCGACCGAGTTCTCTGAATCGGTCCCACCGAGTTTGGCGATTTGTGTGTAACGGTTCGATTTTGTGTGGAGGCTATATATACCCCTCCACCCACTCTTCATTCATGGAGAGAGCCATCAGAACATGACTACACTTCCAACACACATTTTCTGGGAGAGAACCACCTACACTTGTGTTGAGGTCAAGATATTCCATTCCAACCACATAAATCTTGATCTCTAGCCTTCCCTAAGTTGCTTTCCACTCAAATCTTCTTTCCACCAAATTCAATCCTATGAGAGAGAGTTTAGTGTTGGGGAGACTATCATTTGAAGCACAAGAGCAAGGAGTTCATCATCAACACACCATTTGTTACTTCTTGGAGAGTGGTGTCTCCTAGATTGGCTAGGTGTCACTTCGGAGCCTCCGACAAGATTGTGGAGTTGAACCAAGGAGTTTGTAAGGGCAAGGAGATCGCCTACTTCATGAAGATCTACCCTAGTGAGGAAAGTCCTTCGTGGGCGACGGCCATGGTGGGATAGACAAGGTTGCTTCTTCGTGGACCCTTCATGGGTGGAGCCCTTCATGGACTCGCGCAATCGTTACCCTTCGTGGGTTGAAGTCTCCATCAACATGGATGTACGATAGCACCACCTATCGGAACCACGGATAAAAAATCTCTGTGCCTCCAAATTGCGTTTGCACACTCCAATCCCATCTCTTTACATTCTTGCAACTTGCATGCTTTACTTTCCGCTGCTCATATACTCTTTGTATGCTTGCATGTTTGCTTGATATGTATTGTGAATGTTTAAACTTGTGCTCAAACTTCACATCAACTAAAGGAAATTAAAAAAACTGCAACTTTTCTTGATTAAAGTATATTCACCCCCCTCTAGACACCTCTTCTCGATCCTTTCACTCCTTCTTCTGATTCTAGTCTTCTTCTTTTCTAACTTTCTTGTTTCCATTTTGCAGATTTAATTCACTATATGGAAGCTTGCATGGATGGAGTGCTTGTTTCCCTTATCTTTTTTTCGTTTGTATCGATGAAAAACATGGAACTTGTTATATGGATGCATGGAACAATGTGTTGGATGAACATTGTGATATGTAATATGTATATATGGATGGAACTATGTTTATTATGTATATATGTATGTTGTCATGGATGGAGATAGATATGTATATGTATATCTGTGTGTTGGATACATCATGTATGTGTATCTGTGTGTGCCTGTGAACAAAATATATATATGTATATCTGTGTGTGAATTCCTATGAAATTAAATGGATTCAAACAAAAACAGGGGATATATAACCTCTTTGCCGTCTGCTAGCGGACGGCAAAGCTATTTACCATCCGCTAGCGGACGGCAAAGAGGACACGTGGCAGCTACCTGTGAAACCTGGGAACACTGCCTGCCTATTTGGTCACTTTGCCGTCCGCCAGCGGACGGCGAAGATTCAAATCACTTTGCCGTCTGCCGGCAGATGGCATAGCTGGCCACGTGGCAGCTTTGCAGTACTGCCTAGCTGAGTTCTTTGCCGTCCACCAGCGGACAGCAAAGTGATTTGAATCTTTGCCGTCCGCTGGCGGACGGCAAAGAGCGCCGTTAACCCCCTAACGGCTCTCATGCCACCGCACTGTCGTCCGTTGTCTTTGCCGTCTGCTGGCATCGGATGGCGGACTGCACAATCCTTTGCCGTCCGTTTCTGAAGCGGACGGCAAAGAAGGCCTTTGCTGGCACCCGTTCATCCGGACATTTTGTCGTCTGCTGGCAGACGGCAAAGAGGTTTGCCGTCCGTGAACCATGCCTTTGCCGTCCGCCATGGCGGACGGCAAAGTAGCTGATTCCAGTAGTGATATCACATCACAACATGCCCTGCAAAAACAAGTTAGACGTCCTCTACTTTGTTGTTGCAAGTTTTACGTGGCTGCTACGGGCTTAGCAAGAACCGTTCTTACCTACGCATCAAAACCACAACGATTTTTCGTCAAGTGTACTGTTTTAACCTTCAACAAGGACCGGGCGTAGTCACACTCGATTCAACTAAAGTTGGAGAAACAGACACCCACTAGCCACCTGTGTGCGAAGCACGTCGGTAGAACCAGTCTCTGTAAGCGTACGCGTAATGTTGGTCTGAGCCGCTTCATCCAACAATACCGCCGAATCAAAGTATGACATGCTGGTAAGCAGTATGACTATTATCACCCACAACTCTTTGTGTTCTACTCGTGCATATAACATCTACGCATAGACCTGGCTCTAATACCACTGCTGGGGAACGCAGTAATTTCAAAAAAAATCCTACGATCACGCAAAATCTATCTATGTGATGCATAGCAACAAGTGGGAGAGTGTGTCCACGTACCCTTGTAGACCGAAAGCGGAAGCGTTTATCAACGCGGTTGATGTAGTCGTACGTCTTCACGATCCGACCGATCCTAGCACTGAACGTACGGCACCTCCGTGTTCAGCACACGTTCAGCTCGATGACGTCTCTCATACTCTTGATCCAGTTGAGGCCGAGGGAGAGTTCCGTCAGCGCGACGGCGTGGCGACGGTGATGATGAAGTTACCGGCGGAGGGCTTCTCCTAAGCACTACAACAATATGACCGAGGTGTGTAACTGTGGAGGGGGCACCGCACACGGCTAAGACAAATCTTGTGTGTCTATGGGGTGCCCCCCTCCCCCGTATATAAAGGAGTGGAGGAGGGGGAGGGCCGGCCTCCTATGGCGCGCCCAAGGGGGGGAGTCCTACTCCCAGTAGGAGTAGGTCCCCCCCCCTCCCTAGTAAGAGTAGGAGAAGAAGGAAGAGGGAGAGGGAGAGAAGGAAAGGGGGGCCGTCCCCCCTCGCAATTCGGATTGGGCTTGGGGGGGGCGCCCCCACCTTGGTCGCCTCCTCCTCTCTTCCACCATGGCCCATTAAGGCCCATTAACTCCCCGGGGGGTTCAGTCCGGAAAAATGCCCGAACCACTCGGAACCTTTCCGGTGTCCAAACATAGCCTTCCAATATATCAATCTTTATGTCTCGACCATTTTGAGACTCCTCGTCATGTCCGTGATCACATCCGGGACTCCGAACAACCTTCGGTACATCAAAACACATAAACTCATAATACCGATCGACATCGAACGTTAAGCGTGCGGACCCTACGGGTTCGAGAACTATGTAGACATGACCGAGACTCATCTCCGGTCAATAACCAATAGCAGAACCTGGATGCTCATATTGGTTCCTACATATTCTACGAAGATCTTTACCGGTCAAACCGCATAACAACATACGTTGTTCCCTTTGTCATTGGTATGTTACTTGCCCGAGATTCGATCGTCGGTATCTCAATACCGAGTTCAATCTTGTTACCTGCAAGTCTCTTTACTCGTTCCATAATGCATCATCTCGCAACTAACTCATTAGTCACATTGCTTGCAAGGCTTATAGTGATGTGCATTACCGAGAGGGCCCAGAGATACCTCTCCGAAACACAGAGTGACAAATCCTAATCTCGATCTATGCCAACCCAACAAACACCATCGGAGACACCTGTAGAGCATCTTTATAATCACCCAGTTACGTTGTGACGTTTGATAGCACACTAAGTGTTCCTCCGGTATTCGGGAGTTGCATAATCTCATAGTCATAGGAACATGTATAAGTCATGAAGAAAGCAATAGCAATAAACTAAACGATCATAGTGCTAAGCTAACGGATGGGTCATGTCAATCACATCATTCTCTAATGATGTGATCCCACTCATCAAATGACAACTCATGTCTATGGCTAGGAAACTTAAACATCTTTGATTAACGAGCTAGTCAAGTAGAGGCATACTAGTGACACTCTATTTGTCTATGTATTCACACATGTACTAAGTTTCCGATTAATACAATTCTACCATGAATAATAAACATTTATCATGATATAAGGAAATATAAATAACAACTTTATTATTGCCTCTAGGGCATATTTCCTTCAGAGGGTTTGTACCAGTAGCTATGTGTTTAATCTCTCTCTCTCTCTCTCGCATTATTGAGATGTCACGATCTTGATGTATCGCGGGCTTTGTTAATATAGTCGGATCATATGGTGTTTTCCCATCTCTATCTTGTTGTGATGAATTGAGTTTTCCCCTTTGAGATTTCGTTTTATCGGATTGAATACTTTTATGGATTTGAGAGCACTTTATATATGTCTTGCATATGAACACTCGTGGTGACAATGGGGTATCGTATTGATTCACTTTGTCGGATCACGGGTTCCGGCAAAACCCTCAAGGTTCGAACACTGGGGTGCGTGCGAAATTCTCCCCCTACCGATCCACGTCCTAGCTTGGTAAGATGTCAAGAACGAAATCACAACACAAGGGATACGAGATTTATGCTGGTTCGGGCCACCGTTGTGGTGTAATACCCTACTCCAATGTGGTGGTGGATTGCCTCTTGGGTTGATGATGAACGGTACAAAGGGGGAAGAATAGCCTCCTGAGGATGAGGTGTTCTTGTGCTTGGTGAACTTGTGTGGGTGAGGTTTTCTCAAGATGAGATGCCTCCTACTATGGTGGCTAGTCTTATTTATAGAGGCCCTGGTCCTCTCCCCAAATATGGAGCGGGAAGGGAGCCAACAACGGCCAATTTGAAAGGGGACAACTAGTACAGCTTATCCTGACAAAAGCGGTCTTCGCCTGCAAAAGGCTCTGGTGGTGACGCCGCCTTGGGTCCATGGTGACCTCCGTATTGCCGTCCTGCTAGTCTTGGTCTCGTTGCACTTATATGGAAACCTTTGCTTGATGCCTCGGTACTCCGCTCCTGCGCTTGCTTCCTTAGCACCAAAGAGGAAACAAGGACGCTACGCGCGCTGGCGCCCGCCTGGTCTCGATCGTCATGGCTCACGTCACGAGAACATCGCGAGGTTTGCCTTGCCTTGATCTCTCCGCCCCTCGCGAACCTGCCTGGCGAGGCCGCTCCTGAGGAGGTCTTGCGTCGTCCGCCTCGCGAGGCTTGGCCCCCCGCGAGGGTCTTGGATGCCTTGTTGACGAAGATGGGCCGTACGGGCCTGCTAGCAGAGCCACGCCGTGGGCGGCAGGCAGGCAAGTCTGGGGACCCCCATTCCCAGAACACCGACAGTAGCCCCCGAGCCCAAGGCACGCACGGGCTTGGCTTCGAGGTGAAGCCAAAGGTCAAGCGCGGAGTGCCGCGGGCCCCAAAAAGCATGCGGCCTTGGTCGACGCGTGGTGGTTGATTGGACGTGGGTGTCTCCGCTTCCCTACGCTACCTTGGAATCCGCCTGGCTATGCGGCCCCCGTAACCTGCACAATTATTTTTCCATCGCCCGCGCCATACTTCCCTGATTCCTCTGCTTCTAGAGACTCTGCTCCTCCTCCCAATCTGGCATGCGCTCTGCCCGCTGCATCGCCATGACGCCGAAACAAGCTGACAAGGGGAAGAAGCCTCTATCGTCTGCCGGCGCGTCTTCGGCCATCGAGCCCGCGGTTGGCCGGTCGCTGGTGCTCAATGATGAGGCCATGGCAAGGTGCGCCCCATGCTCGCCTCCGGCTCCAATGAGTGGGGGAAGACGGCGGCTTGGCCTGCGTCTCGTGCTCGTATTGACCGGGCAGCCACCGAGGTCCCAATATTCATCGATGCTCTTTGGGCTGGCCTGGTCCCCCCTTTCTCCGCCTTCTTCAACGCAGTGCTGGAACACTATCAGATCCACTTGCTGCATCTTGACCCCCAATCTGTGACCCTCCTTGCCGTCTTCGCCTTCGTGTGTGAGGCCATGGTGGGCGTTGCCCCTTCCGTGGCCCTTCTTCACCACTTCTTCTCGGGCACCTGATTGATCCTCGGCAATGCTCGGGGTGCGTGAGCATCCAGGCTGTGGCTGCGACGGCAGGCGCAGGGATCAACTTCGAGCTTCCTCCATCCATGAGCGAGTTTCGGACACGGTGGGTATTTGTCGATGCCAGGGTGCTCAGCCCTCTGCTCCATTCTCCGTCAGCACCTGCCGTTCCAAACTCCGGCTGGGGCCACGAGAGGCTCGTGAGCTCATGTCTTGTCCCCGTATGGCTCAGGCTGAGGAGGTTGAAGGACCATGGCGTGACTGCGCCTATGGTGGTGAAGGAGTTCATCAGGCGCCGAGTTGCTCCGCTTCAGCGCCATTCTCGCCCGATGTGGGCTTTGCTCAGCAGTCAGGACCATATGAGGCTTCAGGAGTCCGGGCTCCCTCTTGAGACGCGGCGAACAGTGCTCGAGGTCCTGACGGGTGTCCCTTCGCCGGACGACATGCCTGGGAAGAGCTGTCTGCTGTACCGCTGCACGAACAAGGTAGAATTTGTAGAGCACATGCCTTCCTTTGATGAGTGGGGGTTGCGCCCGAACGGCCTGGTGGGGCCCCGCGAGAATCCCATCAACGTGGTTCCCCTCTTCGTCGCTGGTGCCGAGCTCGCCCCGAATGTGGATGCAGGGGGCGAGCACCGCCGGAGGCTGGCGGCCCGAGTGCTGAGGTGCGGATGTCGTCTGGGGCTCTTGGGGCGTCGTCCTCAGGGACTCATGATCCTTCCCCCGGGGTGTCGGTCGCTGAGACGATGCAGCACATGGCTCCTGAGGCCGAAGCCCCGGAGGTCTCGGGAGGTCGCAGTGAGACGGCGCCTGACTGCTCTCCGCAGCCCGGCACCCCTGAAGCTGTCCCTTCGAGCGCTTCTTCGGTCGCACCCCGTGCCGGCCGCCACGTCCAGCGCTTCGGCCGGCTTTGCATGGACTTCGAGGAGCTCCGCAAGAGGAAAGATCCCCGAGCAGCAGTGGTATCTTCGGGCCATTGAAGCGAAGGAAGTACATCGCCGTCGACGAGTAAGTACTGCACCTTTGTGATTTCTTGAGTGCTGCTTTCCTTCCTAACGGTGGTTCTTCAGGGTCCCTTCCGCCAAGGCCGTTGCATCTCCTGAGGAGCAGCCTCCTCTCTCCTCGACTCCCCCGCTGGCCTTGAGCGCCCCGCACCCACGCGCCGCTCTCGGCGCGGGGTCGGTTGGGGAGGCGCGCTTGCCTCCATGGCGCCTTGAGCCCACGGCCTCGTTGCCCCTCCTTGGTGGCCTTGCTTGGAGCTTGGCGGGCGTGCCCAGAACCCCTCCTCTGGTTATGGACGGTGGCTGGTTGGCTTCGGTCTTCGGCTCCTCTTCAGGCAGTGGGCCCCATCTAGTTCGGGCCCCTCGCGAGGCCCAGCTAGTGCTTGGGGCAGCGCCAACCCCCAGCCCCCTGCTGAGAGGGGGCGCACCGCTCCAGGCCTCGCCCACAGCCCCCATGGCGGAGGACGAGACAGGCCGTGTGCTTGAGTTCGAGCACGGGTGGAGCGTTGTTCGTCATGAGCTCTTCCAGGAGGCGATGGGCGCGATGAACCGACTCGGTGAAGGACTTGCGGGTGTCGACGCGCGCCTTGAGGCCGAGGGTCTTCGGTTGGTGGAGGAGTGGCACAAGTTGAAGGTGGCCATCAACCTCGGCCGTCGTCAGCGTGATCTTGACAATGCGAAGGCTGAGGCGTCTCTTAAGGTCTCTCGTGAGGCTTGCTCCAGAGCTTTGGAGGAAGCTCGCGAGGCTGACCGTCACCGCGAGGCTGCGGAGAAGCGCGCGTGGGAGCTCCAGGCCTGGGGCGCGTCCCTGGAGCAGCAGGTGGAGGTGCGCAAAGCCGTCCTTGCGTCGCTTAGGGGGACGCCCGCTGAAGAAGAAGAGATCCGGAGGCGCGAGGAGGCATTGGCACTGGAGGCCGTGGAGCGCAGCCTTGAGCTTGAGCGGCTAGAGACGAGGGAGCGTCAAGTTGCCCAAGCGGAAGGTGTCGTTGGTGCGCGCGAGGCCAAGGCTCAGGAGGAGGTCGATCGCTGGGTGGCCGAAGTTTGCGCGGTCTTGAGGGTAGGCATGACCCGAAGCTGCAGCCTGCGGAGACTGAGGCTGCAGGCATGGCCGCTGCCCTTGGGCCCAGGCTTGCTGAGGTAGAGAGGCGCGAGGAGGCCACGGCAGCCGCCCTGGTCACGGCGCAGGCGGAATTGGCCTCCGCCCGCGCTGAGCCGCTCTCTCTTAAGAAACGGGTTGATGACGCCGAGACCGTTGCGCTGCTGAACAGGGAGGAAGTGCTTCAGCGGCGGACGTTGGAGCGCGAGCACGCCCCCATGCTCCAGGTTCTCAAGAACAGGGCTAACGCCGTGCTGGGCCATGTCTGCGATGAGAATGCCCCTCATCCTCATACGGACGACTACGCCAGCCATCTTCGCTTCTTCTCCGACGTGGTGACGCGTCTTGAAGCTCGATCTGATAGAGCTCACCAGCTTGTCGAAAAGAGGAGTCGCGGCTTGCTCGGGCGCACGTTCTCCCGTGTCTTCAGCCACCTCCAGAACACCTACCAGGATGTTGACTTTGACGCCGCCATCGCCCTAGTTCCGCAGGTCATCCGGGGTGACCTGGCGCGGTGGGTGGAGGACAACGTGGATGCGCTGGTTAGATCCTTCGCTTCTGAAGACGACGCGGTGGTGGTCGCTGCAGACGGAGGCGACATGGTTGACGACGGTGATGCCGGCGCCGGTGAAGGTGGAGGCGACGCCAACAACGGTGACAGCGACGCCAGCGGTGCGTCTGAAGATGACATGGAGGACGCGGCGAGCGACATATCCGGCTGATCTCACGTTTCCCTGTTGTTTACCCTGTCAAACTTGGGCGCGACCCCTAAAGATTGTAAGAGCATTTTGAGAGGGGGAGCCCCTCATGTAAACAAATCGCAGTTTTCATTCTTCTATGTCAAGTTGGGTAGGCGCCTTTGCGTGACCGTGAATTGATGGAGAGTCTTCGGTGTGGCTTACCTTAGCCAGCGCATGCCCCGAGCTGGGTCATAAGGTCATGAGCTCTTGAGGAACTTCTGAAGAGTCTGCTGACTCACCCAAGAGGGCCTCACAAGAATCCGGCGCCGATAGTGGTGTTGACATGCGCGGCGCGCATGCTGCACCTTGCCCCGCTCGCGAGGAGCCCGCGAAGGGGAGGCAGCGAGCGTAAGCTCCGGGGTAAGGCAAGAACCAGATAGCGAGAAACCATCGAACGAGAAAAAGCACCCCCCCCCCCGCCCCGCACTCATCAATAAAAATTCAATTTCAAATCAAATCCAAATCCAGAAGGCGGGGCTACAGAAAAGAGATCCAAAGCAAATGGCCGCGTCTGGCGCCTAGTCTAGTCTTCTTGTCTTCGAGTCTTCTCACTAGCGCAGAGCTAAGTGCTGCCACTAGGACGTGGGAGGGAGCCCCCGAGGCCCGAGGGCGGCTCTCCTGAGGCTCCGGGGCGTGTACAGCCCCACTCATTATTATGTGAGAGTGTCACGGGCGGCGATCTTCATAGGCGTGAGCCTTACTTCATATCGCCAGACGAGGGCCCCGCCTTGCGCCACCCTCTACCACCGTTGGGACGACCGGAGACCAGGACGGCACCAAAGGAGCAGAGGGGACGCCAGCGGCACCCTCGACGACCACGGGTCCTCTGCCGGGGTAGGGCTCACTGGCGCCTCCTCGGCAGAGGGCCTACCTCCGGGTAACGCCATTCTCCGTGCGGCGCGGCGAGGGGCCTTGCTCCTGGCTCCTCCCACGCAGCTCCTAGTGGGTCTCTCCTGATGGGGCGGGCATCACCGTGCCGGAACCATCGCCTGGCGCCGTGACCTGGTTCACCTGTGACTCATGGTTAGCGTAAGCTTGTCCTTGAGGGATTAATGGTACCCTGTATCTGTTGTCGACGGCGCGGCTGGTGGGGCTCTCTGGTGGCTCCCGGAAGGCTTCAGCTCCTAATGCCTTCTCCTCCCATCCTAGCCCGAAAAACGAGCCAGGGTCGTCCTCCGGCGTGTACTCCTGGTCCATCTTGCAGGGCACGTAGGCCTCCGAGGCCGCTGCCCCGAAGACCTCGCCGAAGTGCCCCACGCTCCATGTTGCTCAGCCGGTCAAGTCGTCCTGAGGGTGGCAGGGGCGGTGCTCCGATGGGGCCATACGCGGCAACACTTGTGCCCGCACCCATTTGGGGTGGTGCGGGCGCGGCAGGGCGCCCTCCACCGTGAGTCATGTTGATGTCGACGAGGCCCCCGGGCGCACCCGGGAGCACGCGGGCGCAGCGTGGCCCGCCGTGGGACCCAGCGGCCGCCTGAGGCGTGCGCTGATAGCAGAAGGGCGGCGCTCCCGTGGCCACCGCGTCCAGTAGCTCGGCAACGCGTTCCAGCAGTGCATCCCTGCCGCTCTCCATCAGTCGGCACCGCAGCAGCTCCCGCGCCACTGTGAGTGCGGCCCGCATGTTCGCCTGCTCCCGCCGGGTGTGTGGCGCCATTGCCGCGGCGTGGCTTGCGGCCCTTGCAGCAGCTCGCGCTTGTCGTGGAGTAAGGGTGGACAGCGCCTGGCCGCGCCGCCCGCGCCCAGTAGCGTTAGGCGACGCCCGTGCCGCCTGGAGCACGGGGTTGAGGTCTTCCTGGGCAGGCGGCGCCACCCGGGCGGGCCAGGCTGCCCAGTGGTCGGCGTCAGCCCTCTGGTCACCGGACATCGGAACCGCGGAGCGTCGGCGGTGCGACTGGTGGGGAAGAGGCTCCGGCGCACCCCTACCTGGCCCGCCAAATGTCGGATCACGGGTTCCGGTAAAACCCTCAAGGTTCAAACACTAGGGTGCGCGCGAAGTTCTCCCCCTACCGATCCACATCCTAGCTTGCTAAGATCTCAAGAACGAACTCAAACACAAGGGACACGAGATTTATACTGGTTCGGGCCACCGTTGTGGTGTAATACCCTACTCCAGTGTGGTGGTGGATTGCCTCTTGGGTTGATGATGAACAGTACAAAGGGGGAAGAACAGCCTCTTGAGGATGAGGTGTTCTTGTGCTTGGTGAACTTGTGTGGGTGAGGTTTTCTCAATATGAGATGCCTCCTACTATGGTGGCTAGTCCTATTTATACAGGCCCTGGTCCTCTCCCCAAATATGGAGCGGGAAGGGAGCCAACAACGGCCAATTTGAAAGGGGACAACTAGTATAGCTTATCCTGACAAAAGCGGTCTTCGCGTGCAAAATGCTCTGGTGGTGACGCCGCCTTGGGCTCCATGGTGACCTCTGTCTTGCCGTCCTGCTGGTCTTGGTCTCGTTGCACTGATATGGAAACCTTTGCTTGATGCCTCGGTACTCCGCGCATGCGCTTGCTTCCTTAGCACCAAAGAGGAAACAAGGACGCTGCCCACGCTGGCGCCCGCCTGGTCTCGATTGTCATGGCTCACTTCACGAGAACCTCGTGAGGTTTTCCTTGCCTTGATCTCTCCGCCCCTCGCGAACCTGCCTGGCGAGGCCGCTCCTGAGGAGGTCTTGCATCATCCGCCTCGCGAGGCTTGGCCCCCCGCGAGGGTCTTGGATGCCTTGTTGATGAAGATGGGCCGTACGGGCCTACTAACAGAGCCACGTCGTGGGCCGCAGGCAGGCAAGTCTGGGGACCCCCGTTCCCAGAACGCCGACACACTTGATATATGTTTTGGCACTCAACTCGCGGATTCCCGAGGTGACGTTGGGGTAATCTATGCATAGGGGTTGATGCACGTTCTTGTCTTTGTTCACCGGTAGAAATCTTGGGGAACTCTTTGAAGTTCTTTGTGTTGAACTAAGTATTATGAATCTGAAATTATTTGGTGTTATTTTAGTACGAACTCTTGGATAGATCGATCGGAAAGAATAGCTTCGAGGTGGTTTCGTACCCTACAAACAATTTCTTCTTATGTTCTCCGCTAGATAGGAACTTTGGAGTGATTCTTCATCTTACTTTGAGGGATGGTTATATGATCCAATTATATTAGCATTGGTGGGAGATTGCACTAGCGAAAGTACGGACCCTGGGCCTCATTTTCAAGCATTGCAATACCGTTTGTGCTCCGTTTTATCAGTTGCTACCTTGCTGTTTTTATTGTTCCTATTAAAAAAATCAATATCTACCATCCATATTACACTTTTATCACCATCTCTTCGCTGAACTAGTGCACCTATACAATTTACCATTGTATTGGGTGTGTTGGGGACACAAGAGATTTATTGTATTTGGTTGCAGGGTTGTTTGAGAGAGACCATCTTCATCCTACGCTTCCCACGGATTGAAAAACCTTAGGTCATCCACTTGAGGGAAAATTGCTACTGTCCTGCAAAACTCAGCGCTTGGAGGCCCAACATGAGTCTACAAGAATAAAGTTGCGTAGTAGACATCAATTGTTCTCACCGAGTTTATGTTCGGTCTCACTGATTTGAGTCAAAAGTGTGTAACGGTTGGATTTTGGGTGAAGGCTATTTATACCCCTCCACCCCACCTATTCTCTAAGAGAGCCATCAGAACGAAACACTACTTCCACCATTCATTTTCTGAGAGAGAACCACCTACTCATGTGTTGAGATCAAGAGATTCCAATCAAACCATTTGAACCTTGATTTCTAGCCTCTTCAAGTTGCTTTCCACTCCAATCCTTCTCCTACCCAAGCCAAATCTGTGTGAGAGAGATTGAGTGTTGAGGATATTATCATTTGAAGCACAAGAGCAAACATTTCATCACCAACACAACATCTATTACCTTTTGGAGAGTGGTGTCTCCTAGATTGGTTAGGTGTCACTTGGGAGCCTCCAAGATCATGTGGAGTTGAACCAAGGAGTTTGAAAGGGCAAGGGGATTGCCTACTTCGTGAAGATCTACCTGAGTGAGGCTAGTCCTTCGTGGACGTAAGCCATGGTGGAATAGACAAGGTTGCTTCTTCGTGGACCATTTGTGGGTGGAGCCCTCCATGGACTCGCGCAACCGTTACCCTCCGTGGGTTGAAGTCTCCATCAATGTGGATGTACGATAGCACCACCTATTGGAACCATGCCAAAAATCATTGTGTCTTCATTGCGTTTGATTGCTCCTATCCCCTCATTTACGTTCATATGTAATGTCTTACTTTCTGCTGGCTAGACTCTTAGACTTGCATGTGTAGGGTGTAACTAGACTTGGTATAATTGCTAAACTTACCCACAACTAAAATTGGGGAACTTTAAGTTTCTAATTGGTCAAGTAGTCTAATCACCCCCCTCTAGACATACTTTTGATCCTACAATATCCTCTCTTTTAAGTTTTTCATAGTGCAAGGGATGCCCCAAATATTTAATGGGGAGCTACCTTGAATGCACTAAAATCTATATAAAAGGAGCCAACTCCTCTTGCTCAAGTTGACAGGGACTAATTCACGTTTGTGATAATTAATACCCACACTATAGATGAACTTAAAGCAAAGTGGGAATCCACTTAAGGTTTAAAGCCACCCTAGTGTTATTTTCAACAAAGATAAAGGTATCATCAACATAGTGTAAGAAAATTACACCCCAACGAGTGAAATTGGGGCAACAACCTCTAACCTGGCTACCTTTAACCAACATTACAAAAAAACTTCAAATACAAAATTGAAAAGTAAAGGAGACAGGGGATCTTCTTGTCTAAGCCCTCTACTTGTGACAAACAACTCACTCTCCTCTCCATTGATTTGACTCCAACAGAGGCCCCCCATGGTAGTGCTTTTGACCAGTGTATCCATTTATGTCCAAAACCTCCACTAGCTAACACCCTAAATAAATCTAGACTAACCATGTCATAATTTTTTTCTCATAATCTATCTTAAAAACCAAACCCTTTTTCCTACAGGAGTGTAGAAAGTGTATAAGATAATGAGTTGTGACTACACCAAAATAAATCTATCGTTAATAAAAGCAGATTGATGGTTAGAAATTAGCCTGTCAATGATGGGAGATAGTCTATTTGTAAGAGCTTTAATTAAAACGGCAATCCAACATTAAAATCTTTAAAATTGTAATTTATTTAACAAACCAATAGGCCTAACTTTCATGCTTCTAGTGTCATTCTCTCTTGGGATTAAAGTAATCATCGCAAAAAATTGAGTCTGAAAATTTCTAACTCGTTGGTAAACTAAGCATTACACATATTAATCCATTCAAATTTTACTATGTCCCAAAAAGTTGTATAGAAACATGAAAGAAAGTCCATCAGGCGAGTAACCCCATCAACATAGGAACTAAATAAACCTGCCTAATTTCCTCTTCAGTAAATCTGGCTTCTAAAGTATTGTTCTCTCCTTGAGAATTTTTCCTGGCATCCTCAAAGAAGCCAATTCTAAGGGAAACATAAGGTCTAGGCTCATTTTTTAAAAACTCCTTCTAGTAGTATATTGCTATTTTATTCATGCCATCCTTGTCAGAAACTGGTCCATTAGTAGGGATGGCACCCGTCGGGTTTGGGTACGGGCAGAGCCACCCCATACCCTTAACCGTCCCATTTAAGCTTACTCACCACTTGTACCCATACCCGCTAGTGGGTACAAAATTTTCCCATACCCGTTACCCGACAGGGTAAATGGGTACCCGTGGGTAAAAATATCCATGTTTCAATAACATCAATTTGAATGAAACGTAATCATAAACAACAACATACAATCATAATTTATAAACAACACATAATAATATTGATACATACTTATAAACTGCAACACATTATAAACACAACACATTTTCTAAACATCAACACTTTCTTGTAAACAACAACACATCAAAGCATCAAAATATAGTCATAAATAGTAGCACATAGTCATACACTTTAAATTCACAAACTCATGACAAAGGGTAGAAGTAATTTTTTCGTACTTGTTAGAATTTATAAGGGTACATGGATATGCGGGTATGGGTTATATGATCTCATACCCGTACCCACTCTACCCGATGGGTTTGAGATTTCCCTTCTTACATACCCATGGGTAACTTTTTGTCCCATACCCTTACCCTAATAGGGTTTTTACCCGCAGGGTACATGGGTAATAGGTACCCATTGCCATCCCTATCCATTAGGACCATCTAAAACTGCAATCAACCATTTTCTTGTCCTTTGGTTAGCTACAACCTGAAAGTAGGTAGTATTTTTATCACACCATGATATCCCTATCTATATATAAACCTCTTCCTAGCTTTAATTTCCTTGGTTTTCCAAATCTCTATGAATTGAACTAAAATAGCATCCACCTAGCTCTCTCACCATTAGTGAGCTTTTGGGATTATGCATTGACATCTAGAGCATCATACTCAAAGATGAAAGCCTTTTTATGTTTCCTAATAAAAGTCTCTAAGTTACCACTCCAACCTCTAGCAAGTCTTCTAAAAGCCTTGTGTTGCCAAATATCTACCAGGTTGCTGTTGTTGCCCCTACTAGCACAGGCTTTAACAAATGACAACTATATCTCAAAAGTCAGGTCTAGTAATTCACCGTTTCACATGTTTTAAAACTGGGCTATTGAAAACTTGATAGGAGTGACATTAACCTCAACAGACTTAGAGCATCTACAATCGGACCTCCATACCTGCCCCAAACGTCCAGACGGGCTGCCCAATCAGTGTCCAGATGCAAAAACGCCACATAACCGGCCTCCTCATAGCCGCCCCAAACGCTCGGACTGACTGACACTCCCCATATCCAGCCCAAATATGGGGCGGATATGGGGACACCCGGACGCGCCCGGGCTCGCCCGCCACATCGGATCCGGCCCACGCTGGTCCACCTGACCCCACATAAAATGGACCCTATCCGCACCTCTGGCTTAAATCCTAGCCACATTCCACTCCACTCCCCTCCCCTCCAGTCCACTCTCTCTGCCAACAAGTTATCATCCGGCGATCCTATACCCTCTCCGGCATGGTGAAAAACAGATCCGATTCCTGCACCTCTAAATCCGTTGACCCCGAGCTCATACCAGGCGGCCCCGAGGAGAAGATGACCGTCCTCCTTGTGCTCCGTCGCTCCCGGGAGGAGGCCACCCGACGACAGCGCTCGGACTCCTTCCATAAGGAATCCATTGCGTCCACCTAAATGGCGCATGGATCCGGTGCGAGGTATGTCGCCGCAGCCTCATCGGAGGCGATGCGGTCCGTCTGGCGTCCGAACGCGTCAGTGGATGCACAACCGCTTCATTGGCGCGTCGAGGTGGAGATGACCACATGGGCGTCCGCCGATGCAAATATGGCGTGGCGTGCCCGCCGTGCGAGGCAGCGGTCGCGGGAGGCGGCGTCGAACGTTGGCGAGCGGAGTCACATTCTCCAGCGCCCCATGTGGTGCATGGCCAACCCAGGCGCCACAACCGCATCGTGGTGGACGTCGCCGGCTCCTCCCAAGACGGATCCATCACCGATCTCACGTCCATCGACACCGTGAAGGTTCCGGACTCCGACGAGGAAGAGTATGGCATGGGAGACGACGATGCCTTGAGTCCCGTGAGCCGATCCATGTCCGATGTCCTAATCTACCTCGGCGGCGACCAGACCAACACTTCAAGAGGCGCAGCTGACCGCCGGACATGGGCACAGAGGAGCGGCGAGCTCCGCTTAGATTAAGTTTTACGTTGCATATAATAATACGAATTTGGTGGTTTGAAAAATGATGTTTGTGGTTGTGGAATCAACTTTTTGTGTGTTGTATGATCACTTTTCACAAACACGTCCGGACGCGTCCGTAGGCGTTTTGGGACTGGATTTTTGGTACTCCCTCCATTCCCTTATACAGCGCTAGCAATATATCCGAATTTCAAGGAACATCTTCTAGCCCCCGTATGAGAGGAGCAGCTTTCCTACAAAGAGAATCAGAGAACCTGCATTTTGACCATAGCTTTGTCAGTTCGGTGGCGTGTTGAATTAAAAAGCAGATTTGGACCATAGTAAATGTGCAATATCCTGGGAAATGCACCAGTGACTTGAGCCAGCGATGATCGAGAAAGGCAGCCGAGCAAAGGAGGAGACGGAGGATGGGTCACAAGATGAAGACGAAGAACTAGAGCCAAGACAGCAGAAGACCCAGAGGCAGGAAAGAAAACGAGGCGAAGCAAAAACAAAAGCACGCAAGCCAGCAGCGCGGCGCAAGGAGTCGTGGCCGGGACAGGCCGCCCAACCCGCATGCAGCCAAAGGAGAGTGAAGCGAATACAGACCAGGCCGGGATCCTCCGGAGGGAGGGAGCCAAGCAAGCCACAGAGTGGTGGTCGGAACAGGGAATCCGGGCGTCTGCAGTGGAGTACGCGGCCGTGCCCGTGCGTGACTGCTGCCCATGCCCATGCAGCAAGGAAAGGAATCAATCCCCCTACGACTCTACTCCGCTGCCACGCTCTGGCTACCCTTTTCCTTTCCGGCCTCCCTCGATCCCTTCCTTCCTTCCTTGCTCCCGTCCCGCCCATCCTGCTACAGTCAGTACTGTTCTGGTCCGGCCGCGCCATCCTTTCCATTTCCGGCACCCTCCCCTTCCTCCCCCTTTCCCCCATCCATCCACCCACCCACCCCCCACCCCACATCCCCCGCCCAGCCAGCCGTCCACTCCCCTCTGCATTCCGGCGGGCCCCGCGCCGCAGTCGGGTGTCGCATGCATAAAAAATGACTGGGCCGGCAGGGCCCCTGCCCCGTGCTTGCGTGGTTTAACGTCCTCATCGCTTTGTTTATGCGCCTAATCCTCGCGTGGGCTCGCCCAGGCCGCGCGCGGTTGGCCCGGTTTTTATTAGTAGTACTCCGCCCTTTGCCAATAGGAGCAAAGCTAGCGCTGGTTCCCGTCTCGAGACCCCCAACCCCCCGCATCGCCTCCTCCACTCCACCTCCCCTCCCCCTTTCCTCTCCCCTCCTCTCCTTTCGCATCCCTCCTTCCATCCGTCCCCATCGCATCGCAACCGCCGCATCGGCGAGTGAGCCGCGCCAGCACGGTGCTCCGAGCCTGCCTCCCTGGGCGAGCCTCGGCGCGGGCGGTGGCGGGGTGAGAGAGGGGGAGGGGGCGAGGAGATCGATCGGTCGGTCGGGCTCGGAGAGAGGGACGCGACGCGATGGCGCGGGAGCGGAGGGAGATAAAGCGGATAGAGAGCGCGGCGGCGCGGCAGGTCACCTTCTCCAAGCGCCGCCGGGGCCTCTTCAAGAAGGCCGAGGAGCTCTCCGTCCTCTGCGACGCCGACGTCGCGCTCATCGTCTTCTCCTCCACCGGCAAGCTCTCCCAGTTCGCCAGCTCCAGGTACACACGTCCTTCCCCCTCCGCGCCGCTCCGTTCCTCCCCTCCAGTCCTTTCTCGCCTCGTCTTCTCGCGAGACGGCCCGTAGATCTGCCCGCCTCTCTCCCCCTCCCGCCTTCCCGGGCGCAGGATCCGGCTCGCCTAGGGTTCATGCCGCTCCCTCCCACGGGTCCCATGTCAGTTTCGCGTGCTTTTCCGCGTCCCAGGCGCCCGAAGGGGATCGCGCGACGTGCTGGCGGGGCGGATCGCGTTGCCTGGCACCGCCCGCAGCGGATTTTCTGGTTACGTTCGCGGATGTCGTCTTTCTTGCCGAAATGGGGATTTTAATTATTTCTGTTTACTGTAGTAGTCATACTCCTGTAGCTGGTTGCACATTTTTCTGTCGATTTTCATTTTTCTTTTCCCGATCGAGCGGTGTGTTACGAGCATGCGCGCCTTTGCGGGTGCTGCGGCTTCTGTTTATATTTGCTGCGTATGTTTATGCATCTTAAGTTGCGGTGTTTTATCGTCGGTTCTTGCGCGCCTCGAGTGCTCCGGTGGGGCAAAGTTGCGCCTGCTAATTGCGTACGTACGGCCGGACTTGTGATTTTATGTGCTGCTGATCGTACGTCGCATCGCCCGCTGATTCTAATGGGACTTCGTGTTCTGTGCAGTATATCGGTTACTGTTGTTCGATGAGATATTATTTGTACTCTTGCACGCATTGTTCGTCGTCTCTTTTCTTCTCTTCCTTAGTTTGGGTGTGAAGGCTTCCTCGACGGGAGAAAGCAATGATATATTTGTGGTCCATAGATTGTTGTGCTGATGTCCTCCACTTGTTTGTTTTGTTCAGGTCCCCATTCTCTGCCGTTCAATGTGGCCGTTGGGGGATAATTTGCCGTTGTTAGCTACTGTACCTAGTATTCTAACACAGTAGCATCTTGGGCATCATGTTTGTTTACGAGATTCTTATGGACCTTCAAATGACGCATCAGCCTTCTTTAACTTATTATGTGATGCCTTTACATGTCACCGTACTGATTTTTTTTATTAAAGATGAAATAGTCTTAGTTGTGTTGTGTATGTGTTGACATTGAAAAGCTTTCCCAGCTACTCAAATGATACACTATCACCAAAATCATATTTGAGTTTTCTTTTGCTGGGATCATTTGTTTAGCTGAGGAAGTTGTGTGTATGGTCTCAACTTCTTTTACTTGAAACAGTAACTGTCTTGTTAAAGAATAGCAATCTTTTGAGGAGTCTCCAATGTTTGAAGTTTTTTGGATGATTATGGATCATACTGGTGCATGCTAACTTCAGTGAATTATTGATAACCATGCATTTGTCTAACATAGCATTACAAGGAAAGTACTTTGACTTGGAACTCTTATTAGCAGCAGACTGTAGGAGCAAAATGTAAGGACATTTGAGTCCAGCGTTAATTTCCTCCGCAGTGCATTATATTTACTAAACTTCTAGGAACCTGAATGCTACAAGTAATTAGTCCTTGTTTAGGTAATTTAAATAATAATTTAAACTGAATGGTACATAATAGGCACTGAGAGTATTTAACTACTGCTATACAAAGTTAATGGGAAAATGTAGACTCGTTTTCGATGCTTTCTCATTAGGGTGTTTGGATTCAAAAAACATTCTGACTTTCTATCTGGTTAAGGATAATCTCTCTTCGTTTCAGAAACAAACATGCTTTGGCTTTCTCTTCTGTTTATTTAGTCCATGGCACTAACGGGTATCATCTTATATATGTAGAAATGTTATTATTTATGGGCTAGTGTTTTTTTTTTGGGTTAACATCAGAGTTCAGTCTTCACTTTAACCTAACTTCATACTCTTGTTAGTGATTTCTAGTAATTTGATGGTCATTGTTACGATGAACTGTCAAAGTGACTAGTTAATGTCATGGTCTGCCCCTGTATAATTCTGAACATCCCTATATCGCTGTTATTTTAGTCATTTCCTTTTTTATTGATTAGTTGTAGCTTCATGTCGTACTGATATTGCCTTTCCTTGGACAGTATGAATGAGATCATCGACAAGTACAGCACGCATTCTAAGAACCTGGGGAAAACAGACCAGCCTGCTCTTGACTTGAACGTAATAATCACTTCTCACCCTCAGTGATGTTAGCCAGCAAATTGAAGTTCTGTGTTTGTAGTGTCCCAATACTTGTGAATCTACATAAGCAATATAAGGATGTGGCCCAAAATAATATATCTTATATTCAAGGCCTAATCTAGCACAAACCTTCATATAAATGCATTTTCCCCATCTAAAACCATTGAAGCGAAACTTTGCTATAAAGAATACTTGAAAGTTGAAAAGCAGCCCCCGCAAAATGCCAATGGCGGGGGACCTTGATGGAGGTGGTTATTTTGAAAAAGTAAAAAAAAATCATATTTTGAAGTTCCAAAAAATTCTGAAAATAATCATACATGTTCATATGGATGTATCCTGAATGCAAAAAACACAAAATCGTGATTTGAAACTGATGAACAGTACGAACGCTGTTCACTATTAGAAAGGCAGGATTTTTTTTCCATTTTTCTGTAGATCTCACCATAATGTATTTCATTGCCAGACTTTATACACATGTAGAATACATCCATATGAATGTGTAGAATTTTTTCAGAAATTTTTGAAACTCCAAAATGTAATTATCGATTTTTTTAAAATAATCACCTCCATGGAGGTCGCCCGCCAAAAGCTCGCGATCTATGTTCTATACCCTTTTCTAGTTTTTTTGAGTTGGGTGATAGACCACATATAATACTCCCTCTGTCCGAAAATAAGTGTCGTGGTTTTAGTTAACCACAACACTTATTTTGGGACGGAGGGAGTATGATCTAATGATATATAGGCCATGCTATTGTTCATGATAGCTGTAAAAAAATGGTATACTTCTCTTCCTTGTTTTTATTAATGGATGTCAACACTCCCTTGGGCACAATAAAACTTCTGTTTGGATGGTCCATGTCCATAATTTTTTTTCTTGGTTTATGAAATGATTCTCCATTTTGTAAGAGAATATAGGCAAAAGAATTTATCAGCTATTGCAATATGATAATTAATGCTTTTTCCGAATGCATTGATAGTACTCATTTATAAGCTCTTGGTATATCAAGGTAGTTGCGATTTGGTTGAGTTAAATTTCTTAATCAAATTAGTACTGACATGCTGGCGCGTTTCTATTTTCAGTTAGAGCATAGCAAGTATGCAAATTTGAACGATCAGCTTGCAGAAGCTAGTCTTCGACTAAGGTTATGTTCTACCCCATTATATTTTTTATGTGATCCATGCTGGATTTATTTTGCAATTCCATATATAATAATGGCAATTCTTGTCCAACCTATAGACAGATGAGAGGTGAGGAGCTTGAGGGGTTGAGTGTTGATGAACTCCAGCTGTTGGAGAAAAACCTAGAAACTGGTCTGCACAGGGTGCTTCAGACGAAAGTACGGTGATTGAACATGTCATTTTTTGAAGTTCCCTTCTAATCAGGCTAAAAAAGAGCAACTATTTAGCGGGCTGTATGATTTTGCAGGATCAACAATTCTTGGAACAGATAAATGAACTGCATCGAAAGGTACAACTTATTGCAAGATCAATTTTGAAGTCATTATTTTAGGTGAAGAACCATGGATTTTGTTTTAAATAAATCAAGCCTTATGCTTTGGTTTAGGGTCATCTACACATGCTTCTCATGTTTTCAGAAACCAAATGTTCCATTAATTTCTTACATTTTTTACATCCACTGATTCATTTTTAATAGAATATTTTGTATATAAACAATAATTTAGTGTATTGTCCGCTAACAAAGAAGAAATTATTCATGTTTTTGTGGGTTGGATAGTACAACTGGATTTTTGCAACTTTATTGGAGCCTTGTGTACTAAAATAGGAAAATAGGATATGTTCAGAGTCTGAATTCTTGAGCACCATCCTTTTAAAAGACGCAAGCAAATATAACAGATCATTTGAGTGCTTAAACCAGAGAGAAGATAGTACGACAATTTAGTGTTTGCATATGTGGACAGTCTTTTTAACTTTATTATGCCTTTCAGTACTAAAGCAAGAAAGTATATTATTTTCTGTTGTTTACATGTGTAGATGACTAAATATTCTTATTTTATTTTTATCCAATATACATTACTTTATCCATCTCTAACATTTTGATGTATTTTTATGTTCTACTTATGGTTTCAGTTTAGCAGACCATACTGTTAGTTATATTTGCTGTCCCTTTTCACCTTATATAAACTTAATTATTTTGACTGGTTTGAAGATGGAGGAATAAGTTCCCATTTGACGAAATAAAAACTCAGTGGCTAGCTATAGATGTTCAAGTTGATCTGTCATCATTTACCAATCTAGCATGCAAAATAATACTACCTTCCACATTGTGGCAGCTGTATGCCTATATGAAGGGAAAAGCTTGCACTTATTGCTTGAAAGCTGTTGGAAGTTAAACACATATAGAATTAGATGAATGGTAGAATGTTGATTTATTGGTTTGAAGTACCCTTGTCTGTAGAGATAATTTGTAAAACTAATAAATGTTGTACCACTTGCATATTGTACCACAGAGTTCACAGCTGGCAGAGGAGAACATGAAACTAAGGAACCAAGTATGGACTTGAAACTCAACTTTCTTTAGTCAACATCTGTGTTGTTATTTTTCAGCGCAGTCCATCTGAATCCTAATTTCTATTTGCTTTGTTTTACCTGGATGCAGGTAGGCCAGATTCCAACAGCTGGCAAGCTAGTGGTTGCTGATACCGAAAATGTTGTTGCTGAAGATGGACAGTCCTCGGAATCCGTCATGACTGCATTACACTCTGGAAGCTCACAGGATAATGATGATGGTTCCGATGTTTCCCTGAAATTAGGGTGAGTTTCCAAGAGCTTCTACGAAATTATCAAGTTGTTTTTAATGTAGATCCTTATACTCCTTCCGCCCTGATGTAAGACTTTTTGCAAGCTATGTTAGCTTGCAAAAACGTCCTATGTTATGGAACGGAGGGAATAGTTCTGTACTTAGTGACTTGGTATCTACCAGTGGACAGCGGTATAGATATTGATTGCAGCTTCCTGGTTGATATTGATGTGGAGATGATCGTATGAGCTGAGCTGTGTTAATGAATTCTCAAAAAGTTACCAAATAAATACAGATCAATTTTAATATATCCATTATTTAGCTTGGAACTTTGATTTACTCAAAGAGGTTTAGATTGGGATCTATGACCCTAGACGTTACAATTCATATTCCACGGGAGTCTGCAACCTACCCACTGTTCATTTGCTTTTATTTTGGTTGTATTCATCTGTTAGACTTAAGCCTGGACCCAGACTGTTTTTAGGTTAGCTTAACCCCTATAAGCAGTTTAACACTAATCCACATATGTAGGATTGAGAGGAAATATATTTCGGTTCGGATTTGAGCCTAATACTGATTAGTTGGCACCCCTGTGAAGTTGGAACCATTCAAATTGCAAACTCTACTATTGACATGATCTTAGCATCTACTTACTAGAAATAAATCATATTTTTGAGTTACATAGTAGTGCTAAGCATATGTTTTTTTATAAACCATATATTCTGGTTGGTTCATAAAATTTTGCAAAAACTTGTGGTCCATTGTTAAACCAACCAAAGTTTATTTTTTTATAATTCCCTCCGTTCTTTTTGTATCCCTGTTTCGTGAAGGAACATAGCATTTTGCTCATTTTACATTTACTATTTACAATAATTTCTTGCAGATTGCCCTGCCTTCCATGGAAGTAACGACAGTTGCCGTCCGTTCGGTTCCTCATGGAGCTGCAGCATCAGTGGAGAAGCTCTTGGGGTTATGGACAAACCTGGGCTGCAATAATCCTGCGGCGGAAGCGAGATCAGTTAACCTGATTTATCATCCTTGTGGCTGCATGATGCGATGTCCCCGTTTTAACTGTTGGTGTTTGCTAGGATCTTGACTAAACTTTTAGAGCTACCTGATGTTCATCGTTGTTGACACTATCCATGTTATGTATGTACCATGCCGGTATCTTAGATTATGCTCTATAAATACATGTCTTGGTCAGCGTTCTACTCCTTCCGTCTCAAAATATAAGCTCATTTTTGACACTAACAGTGTCAAAAGCGATGTTATATTTTGGGAGGGGGGGGGGGGGGGGGGGGGTGTTAATATTTTGATGAAAAAGAAAGTTGAACAATGCTCAGAAGTTGAAGGACATGTTCTCTTGGAATTTATTGCTGTCAGAGCATCTACAGCTGGACTTAGCAAATCAGCCCCCCTAAATGCCCGTGGATGTCCCCGGTCAGTGTCCATGCGTGCATGTAGCTATACACTTCATTTTCTCCCTGGTATATGTCCATCCATGAGATTGATGGGATGCAGAGAGAGAAAGAAAAAAAAACTCCCCTTGATTACATTCTTTTAATGCAAAGGGTTGGATTATTTACTCCATCTATAAAAAAATATAAGAGCATTTAGAATACTCTTATACTCCCTCTGTAAAGAAATATAAGAGTGTTTAGATCACTATTTTAGTGATCTAAACACTCTTATATTTATTTACGGAGGGAGTATTAGATTGCTATGGTACATAATATGACAGCCGCGTCGCTGCTCACATATCATAGTCCATAGTGTCATACTTAAGCAAGAACTATGGCGGCGCCTAAGTGGGTCGACGAAGTCCCTGGCCTGCCCATCCGTGTGGTGATCCGCCGCCTCGTGAAGGCCTCTGATCCCTCCGTTGAGGCGACCGTGGTTGCCTTCTCCAATCTCGACCTTCTCTCCGACGAACAAATGTCAATGACATGCGCCTATCCCAGACCTTCTTCCGGCGACTTAAATGACGTCGTCGAGGCTTTCGAGGCTCGGTTGCCGTCATTCCTCAACTACTTCCATCTGGCCGGCAGGATCGTGCGCAGTCCGAGCTCTGGCCTACCCGAGCTCCGCTGCCACAACCAAGGCGCCGAGCTTGTAGTCGGATATGCCGGCGTGGAGCTGGAGTCGCTGAACTGGACCTCGACCGACAAGTCATTGACGAAGATCCCTCTGCCGTATGCCGAGGAGGTTGCGCTGTCGGTGCCACGGCTGTCCTTCACCTGCGCCTTCTCTAGTGGTGTACACGTCAGTTTGGATTGATGCATCAAGATCTGTTCATGACTTAGTTTTTTTATATGGCTGATTCCCGTATACGTACGTGAGAAGGCCAATGGATATGGGCTTTGTTGAGCCAACGAGCTGTACAAGGCCTGTAGGTTTTGTAGCAGCATAGTGTACTTTGGTTTATTTATCAATTAATGGACCGAATGTGGAGTGTCGGAGTGCGAGCATGTATGCCTGTTTTCTTTTGTCTTGGTTCTGGGCGGGTTTTTGTTTTGTTTTGTTCCTCCTTTTTCATTGATTTTTTTATGTTTTCCTTTTATTTATTTTTTGTTTTTTGTTTCTTTATGTATAAATTATTTCGAATACTCGATGATCATGATTATTTCACATGCATGTATGTATATATGGAACCATATTCCTCTTTTTTTTACTCCGGACAACTCTTTTTTTACTTTTTCTGTTCATATCATTTGGCATTGTATTTTTCCAAATAGTTTTTTTTTGTGATTTAAAGTTTTTTCTGTCAGGGTTCCTTGTGGAGTTGATTTTTTTTACATTTGTATTTTCATATTTTTTGGTCTTCTTTTCTATTTCCTCTTTTTATTGATCTTCTTACCTACGCTCACATCCTTTGAAAAACACCGAAAATGTTTTCTTTTTTTCTTTCACCTTGTCTATTATTAGCTCATGTTTATTCTTGTTTGGTTTCTGTTGTTATTTTATAAACAAAACTCCAAAAATATTACATTCTTTCTTCTCTAGCTCTTTTTGGTTTGCTTCTTGATCTTTTGAAAACAACAAAAAGATATCATTTTTTGTCGTTTCTTTGGTTTTGCTTGCTATTCTAAAGTTTGAGAATATCTCAAAAAATATTTCTTATTTGTTTCGCTTTCTTATTGTTTTTTATGCCCTTCAAAAAATAAAAATATATTTGTTTTGTCTACTCTCTCTTTGCCACTTTCTCTTTGGCTCTTTTTAGTATTTCTTTGCTTCTTTTTGGGTTTTGTGCTTTCTCTTTGCTTCTTGTCTTTCTTTAAAGAAACAAAAACATCAAAAAAATATTTCTCTTTATTTGCTCTTATGGGTTTTCTTTGACTCTCCTTGGCTCTTTGCTGTTGTTAGTGTTATTTTCGCTCTTTTTTTTCTTCTTTGTACTTAAGCTTCTTGATCTTTATAAAACCAGAAAACCCCAAAAAGACTTCCCTTGTCTTCTTATAGCTATTTTGCCTTTCAGATGATAACTCCTAGACCATGGTCCCGGCTTCACTTGCATGTTATCTTTTGGAAATATTCATTTGAAGCAAGTGAGTAATAATGATAAAGTTTGGCAAGTGACTGTGACGGAAAGGCTGGTATGACCATTGAAGGTGTCCTGCACTAAGGGGTATCAACCTAGTTGGCCCGCAGTCCATGGGTCGAGCTTATGGCCCACCGATCTCACAAGGAAGGACTTCGAAAGCCTCGAACTCCGGCGTAGTCAAGATGGACTTTGCCGAAGACTATTTGGAATCGTTGCATGGAAAACAAAAAAATTCTACGCACACACAATGATCTATCCATGGAGATGCATAGCAACAAGGGGGAGAGTGTGTCTACGTACCCTCGTAGACCGTAAGCGGAAGCGTTTATTCAACGTGGTTGATGTAGTCGTACACCTTCGTGATCCGCCCAATCAAGTATCGAACGCACGACACCTCCACGTTCTGCACACGTTCAACTCGGTGTCGTCCTTGCCATCTTGATCCAGCAAGCGGGGCGAGGTATTAGATGAGTTTCGTCAGCATAACGGCGTGGTGACGGTGGTGGTGTAGCAATCCCGCAGGGCTTCGCCTAAGCACTGCAATGATCTAGAATGGAGGAGTAAACTAGAGGCGGAGGGGTGCCGACACACGGCGTGGAATAAGCTGTGTATTGTGTGGCACCCTCCCCACATATATAGGTGTGGGAGGGGAGGAGGCAGCCCTAGGGCGCCTCCAATAGGGCCGGCGGCCACCCTAGGGTTTTCCTAGTGGTGCGCCCTCCTTCCATATAATGCACAAGGAAGAAGGAAAGGGGGAAGGCGCCCCTTCTCTTTCCTTTCTCCCTACCGGAGATATGGTAGGAGGAGGTGGCGCCTCCCCCTCCATCTAATTGGGCATGGCTGCCCTAGGGGGGGGGGGGCGCACCAGCCCATGTGGGCTGGTGTGTTCCCTCTACATGGCCCAATAAGGCCCGATACTCTCCCGGTGCCTCCGGAACCCCTTCCGGTATTCCGACAACTTTACAATGCATTCCATAACCTTTCCAGAGACCAAATAGCATCGTCCTATATATCAATCTTTACCTCGGACCATTCCAGAGCTCCTCGTCATGTCCGTGATCTCATCCGGGACTCGGAACAACATTCGGTCACCAAACCACATAACTCATATAATACCAAATCGACATCGAACGTTAAGCGTGCGGACCCTACGGGTTCGAGAACTATGTAGACATGACCAAGACACCTCTCCGGTCAATAACCAATAGCAGAACCTGGATGCCCATATTGGCTCCTACATATTCAACGAAGATCTTTATTGGTCGAACCGTTATGACAACATACGTAATTCCCTTTGTCCATCAGTATGTTACTTGCCCGAGATTTGATCGTCGGCATCTCTATACCTAGTTCAATCTCGTTACCGGCAAGTCTCTTTACTCATTCCGTAATACATCACCTCGTGACCAAATCCTTAGTCATTTTCTTGCAAGATTATGATGTGTATTACCAAGAGGGCCCAAAGATACCTCTCCGATACTCGGAGTGACAAATCCTAATCTCGGTCTATGCCAACTCAACAAACACCTTCGGAGATACCTGCAGAGCATCTTTATAATCACCCAGTTACGTTGTGACGTTTGATAGCACACAAGGTATTCCTCCGGTATCCGGGAGTTGCATAATCTCATAGTCGAAGGAATAAGTATTTGACATGAAGAAAGCAATAGCAATAAAACTGAACGATCATTATGCTAAGCTAACGAATGGGTCTTGTCCATCACATCATTATCCTAATGATGTGATCCCGTTATCAAAATGACAACCCATGTCCATGGTTAGGAAACCTTAACCATCTTTGATCAACGAGCTAGTCTAGTAGAGTCTTACTAGGGACACGGTATTGGTTTATGTATTCACACATGTATTTAAGTTTCCGATCAATACAATTCTAGCATGAATAATAAACCTTTGTCATGAATAAGGAAATACGAAATAACAACTTTATTATTTCTTCTAGGGCATATTTCCTTCAGTCTCCCACTTGCACTAGAGTCAATAATCTAGTTCACATCACCATGTGATTAACACCCATAGTTCACATCGCCATGTGACCAATATCCAAAAGAGCTTACTAGAGTCAATAATCTAGTTCACATCGCCATGTGATTAACACCCAAAGAGTAGTAAGGTATGATCATGTTTTGCTTGTGAGAGAAGTTTAGTCAACGGGTCTGCCACATTCAGATCCGTATATATTTTGCAAATTTTTATGTATACAATGCTCTGTATGGTGCTACTCTAGCTAATTGCTCCCACTTTCAATATGTATCCAGATTGAGACTCAGAGTCATCTGAATTGGTGTCAAAGCTTGCATCGACGTAACCCTTTACGACGAACTCTTTATCACCACCATTGTGACGCCCCCGATTCGATCGTACACTAATCATGCACGCAAACGTGTACGATCAAGATCAGGGACTCACGGGAAGATATCACAACACAACTCTAAAACATAAATAAGTCATACAAGCATCATAATACAAGCCAGGGGCCTCGAGGGATCCTCCTAAACCACTACTGGTCGTCGTCAGCGGCCTGCACGTAGTAGTAGGCACCTCCAGTGTAGTAGGAGTCGTCGTCAACGGTGGCGTCTGGCTCCTGGGCTCCAGCATCTGGTTGCGACAACCGAGAGGAAAGGAAAGGGGGAAAAGAGGGGGAAAAGCAACCGTGAGTACTCATCCAAAGTACTCGCAAGCAAGGATCTACACTACATATGCATGGGTATATGTGTAAAGGGGCAATATCGGTGGACTGAACTGCAGAATGCCAGAATAAGAGGGGGATAGCTAGTCCTGTCGAAGACTACGCTTCTGGCAGCCTCCATCTTGCAGCATGTAGAAGAGAGTAGATGGTAAGTTCACCAAGTATCATCGCATAGCATAATCCTACCCGGCGATCCTCCCCTCGTCGCCCTGTGTGAGAGCGATCACCGGGTTATATCTGGCACTTGGAAGGGTGTGTTTTATTAAGTATCTAGTTCTAGTTGTCATAAGGTCAAGGTACAACTCCAAGTCGTCCTGTTACCGAAGATCACGGCTATTCGAATAGATAAACTTCCCTGCAGGGGTGCACCACATTACCCAACACGCTCGATCCCCTTTGGCCGGACACACTTTCCTGGGTCATGCCCGGCCTCGGAAGATCAACACGTCGCAACCCTACCTAGGCACAACAGAGAGGTCAGCACGCCGGTCTAAATCCTATGGCGCAGGGGTCTGGGCCCATTGCCCATTGCACACCTGCATGTTGCGAGGGCGGCCGGAAGCAGACCTAGCCCCCTTAATACAAGCGCAGGCTTACGGTCCAATCCGGCGTGCGCTGCTCAGTCACTGACGTCAAGAAGGCTTCGGCTGATACCACGACGTCGAGTGCCCATAACTGTTCCCGTGCAGTTGGTTAGTGCGTATAGGCCAGTGGCCAGACTCAGATCAAATACCAAGATCTCGTTAAGCGTGTTAATTGAAGTATCCGCGAACGCCGACCAGGGCCAGGCCCACCTCTCTCCTAGGTGGTCTCAACCTGCCCTGTCGCTCCGCCATAAAGTAATAGTCGGGGGTCGCCGGGAACCCAGGCCCACCTCTACCGGGATGGAGCCACCTGCCCCTTCAGCCCCCATCTCCGAACAATATCATAAGTAATGTAACAATATAAAGTATATAGCATATGCCCGTGATCACCTCCCGAAGTGATCACGGCCCAGTAGTATAGCATGGCAGACGGACAAGAGTGTAGGGCCACTGATGGAATACTAGTATCCTATACTAAGCATTTAGGATTGCAGGTAAGGGTAACAACTGTAGCAACAATGACAGGCTATGCAGTAGAACAGGATTAACCGAAAGTAATAACATGCTACACTACTCTAATGCAAGCAGTAGAGAGAAGGAATAGGCGATATCTGGTGATCAAAGGGGGGCTTGCCTGGAAGCTCAGCCGAGAAGGAGGGGTCGTCAACACCGTAGTCGTACTGGGTAGCAGCGGCGTCGGTCTCGGTGTCTAGCGAGAGAAGAGGGGGAAGAAACAATAAATATAAAAGCAAACATATGCATGACGATGCATGACATGACAATGAGCAGTGTGAGGTGTGCCCTAACGCGGTAGGAGGTGATACCGGCGAAGGGGGAAACATCCGGGAAAGTATCCCCGGTGTTTCGCGTTTTCGGACAGATGAACCGGAGGGGGAAAGTTACATGTTCGCTATGCTAGGGATGTGTGGTGGACGAACGGGCTACATATTCGGATTAGTCTCGTCGTTCTGAGCAACTTTCATGTACAAAGTATTTTCATCCGAGCTACGGTTTATTTTATATTAATTTTTAAAGATTTCAACAATTTTCTGAATTTATTTATCTATTTAATTCTAACATTATCCAGAATAGTGCCTGCTGATGTCATCATGACGTTAGCATGATGTCAGCAGTCAACAAGGCGTTGACTGGGTCAATCTGACGTGTGGGTCCCGCATGTCATACTCTGTTTATTCTAATTAGGATTTAACTAATCTAATTACTGTTTAATTAATTAATAATAGTTAATTAGGTTAACTAAACAGGATTAATTAAGTTAATTAATTAATTAATTAAATTTATTATTATTATTTTTTAATCCCTGTTTTTATAAAATCGCTCTGGGTGTGGGGCCATCGTGTCATTGGCCCAAGGCCTTAGCGGGCACTGGGCGTGTGGTTACGGGCGCCGGGGCGTGCTGGCGCCCTACCCGGACGGAGAGCCAGCGGGTGCAGCTGCGGCACGGGAGCTGGCAGCAGGCGAGGGGCGGCGCCGGCGCAGCCTGGCGCGGCGGAGCCGAGGCGGGAGGCGAGGCGACAGGAGGGGTGCGGTACGACGGGGCGGAGGTGGCGCGGTTCAGGTGACGGCGCAGGGCAAGCCGATGAAGCAGCAGGGGAGGCGCGCGCCGGGGCGCCGGTCCGGGCACGGCGCAGGGAGGAGAGGACGGGGCCGATTGGCGCTTGCGGGGGCGGCGGTGGCTGGCGAGCGACGCACAGGGGCGGCGAGGAGCGGCGGCACGGCGAGCCGAGCCTGTGCTGCCACGCGCGCAGGACGCGGGCCGTGCGCGGGGTGGAGGGGACTCGGCCTGGCGCGCAAGCGGGCGGCCAGGGACACGAGCGCCGTTAGGGGCGACGGCGTGGCCGACGCGGTGGTGCTCATGCGCGCGACCGGCACCGAGCAGATGCAGGGAAGGGGAGGGCGAAGCCTCACCGGCGTTCGTGGGGACAGGGCAGTGGGGCTCGGGGAGGAAGACGGGGACGACGGCGAGCGATGACGGTGGGCGGCTCCGTCGAAGCAGTGGCGGGACGAGGCAGCGACGGTGTGCGGCGGCGGCGGCGCCGCCGCCCTGGGCGCGGCCTAGATCCAGTCGGGGAGGTCGAGGTGGAGGGTGGGGCATCAGGGCATCGAGTGATGCCGGTGACGGCAAGGGGCGACGGAGCGCCGAGGTGGTGCCGAAGGCGTCGAGCGGCGTCGAGGGCGAGCCCCTGGATCAAGAAGGGATCGAGCAGAGGAGGGGCGAGGGGAGAGGGGATCGTGCGTGAGTGAGTGGGAGGGGTAGCAGTTAGGGTTTGCTGGGAGGGGGTCATGTAGGTTGGTGTGGGCCGTCCTGGGGTAGTGGCCAGCTGGGCCGAAGCCCAGATGGGTGGGGGTTCTTTTGTTTGCTTTCCTTTTATATTTTGTTTATTTTCTTTTACTGTTTTCTTTTATTTCTTTGGACTAATTTTGTTTCATTACCACAAAGTGAATTCCTAATTTAGTGTCTCATGACCACCCACTACCACAAAAAGTTTTCTTTTTAAACAAAATGGATTAGTATTTTGTAAAATATCAAAAGCAATTATTTAATTGTTTCAACTACTATTTAAACCATTTTGGAGTATTTAAGCATTTTATAAAAGTGTGGTTTCTCCACCATAATTACCTATGCATTATTTGGCACAACCCGAACATTTTAGTTTTAATGTTTGAAAACTTTTACCGTTTTACTTGATTTTGAATTTGAATTTGAATCGGTTTCAAACTAACGTGAGATTATCAACACTAACCGAGGTGACGTGGCATCATTTCCAGAGGGTTACTGTAGCTTAATTATCCGGGTGTCACAACCATAACCGAGAAATATTTCCTTAGTCCTCTTAGGTTACTAAGGATAATTTTGACCGTTGTCTAGTGATCTACTCCTGGATCGCTATTGTACCCCCTTGCCAATCTCATGGCAAGGTACACAATAGGTCTGGTACATAGCATGGCATACTTTATAGAACCTATGGCTGAGGCATAGGGAATGACTTTCATTCTCTCTCTATCTTCTGCCGTGGTCGGGCTTTGAGTCTTACTCAACTTCACACCTTGCAACATAAGCAAGAAGATAGATGGATCGTTCATAGATGGATCAGTCCATAGATGGATCGTTGGAGCTTTGCACACTTTGTTAGCATCTTTAGGATCAACAAAACCTCCTGGTTGCATCATATACAACTCTTCTTTAAGAAATCCATTAAGGAATGCAGTTTTGATGTCCATTTGCCAGATTTCAAAATTATAAAAAGCGGCAATTGCTAACATGATTTGGACAGACTTAAGCATTGCTACGGGTGAGATAGTCTCATCATAGTCAACTCCTTGAACTTGTCGAAAACCTTTCGCAACAAGTCGAGCTTTGTAGATGGTGACATTACCATCAGCGTATGTCTTCTTCTTGAAGATCCATTTATTCTCAGTGGCTTTCCGATCATCGGGTAAGTCCACCAAAGTCCATACTTTGTTCTCATACATGGATCCTATCTCAGATTTCATGACCTCAAGCCATCTATCGGAATCTAGGCTCATCATAGCTTCTTCATAGTTCGTAGGTTCGCCATGGTCTAGTAACATGACTTCCAGGACAGGATTACCATACCACTCTGGTGCGGAACGTGCTCTATTCGACCTACGAGGTCCAGTAGTAACTTGATCTGAAGTTTCATGATCATCATCATTAGCTTCCTCTCTAGTTGGTGTAGGCATCACGGGAACGGATTTCTCTGATATGCTACTTTCCAAATTGAGAGCAGGTAAAATTACCTCATCAAGTTCTACTTTCCTCCCACTCACTTCTTTCGAGAGAAACTCCTTCTCTAGAAAGGATCCCTTCTTAGCAACAAAGATCTTGCATTCGGATCTATGGTAGAAGTTGTACCCAATTGTTTCCTTAGGGTATCCTATGAAGATGCACTTCTCCGCTTTGGGTTCGAGCTTTATCAGGCTGAAGCCTTTTGACATAATTGTCGCAACCCCAAACTTTCAGAAACAACAGCTTAGGTTTCTTGCCAAACCATAGTTCATACGGTGTCATCTCAATGGATTTAGACGGTGCCCTATTTAACGTGAATGCGGCTGTCTCTAATGCATAACCCCAAAACGATAGTGCTAAATTGGTAAGAGACATCATAGAACGCACCATATACAATAAAGTACGGTTACGACGTCCGGACACGCCATTACGCTGTGGTGTTCCAGGTGGCGTGAGTTGTGAAACAATTCCACATTGTTTTAAATGAAGTCCAAATTCGTAACTCAAATATTCGCCTCCGCGATCAGATCGTAGAAACTTTATTTTCTTGTTACGATGATTCTCCACTTCACTCTGAAATTCTTTTGAACTTTTTCAAACATTTCAGACTTGTGTTTCATCAAGTAGATATACCCATGCCTACTCAAATCATATGTGAAGGTGAGAAAATAACGATACCCGCCGCGTGCTTCAACACTCATTGGACCGCATACATCGGTATGTATTACTTCCAATAAGTTATTAGCTCACTCCATTGTTCTGGAGAACGGAGTTTTAGACATCTTGCCCATGAGGCATGGTTTGCAAGTATCAAATGACTCATAATCAAGTGATTCCAAAAGTCTTCATGCGATTTACAACAGTATGACCTAAACGGCAGTGCCACAAGTATGTTGCACTATCATTATCAACTTTGCATCTTTTGTCATCAATATTATGAATATGTGTATCACTACGATTGAGATTCAATAAACCATTCACATTGGGTGTATGACCATATAAGGTTATATTCATGTAAACGGAACAACAATTATTCTCTGACTTAAATGAATAACCGTATTGCATTAAACATGATCTAATAATATTCATGCTCAACGCAGACACCAAATAACATTTATTTAGGTTCAACACTAATCCTGAAGGTAGAGGGAGTGTGCGGTGGTGATCGTCAACCTTGGAATTACTTCCAACACACCTCGTCACCTCGTCCTTAACTAGTCTCTATTTATTTTGCAACTCCTGTTTCAAGTTACTAATCTTAGCAACTGAACCGGTATCAAATACCCAGGGGTTGCTATAGACACTAGTAAAGTACACATCAATAACATGTATATAAAATATACCTTTGTTCACTTTGCCATCCTTCTTATCCGCCAATTATTTGGGGCAGTTCCGCTTCCAGTGACCATTCCCTTTGAAGTAGAATCACTCAGTTTCAGGCTTGGGTGCAGCTTGGGGCTTCTTCCCGGGAGTGGCAACTTGCTTGCCATTCTTGTTGAAGTTCCCTTTCTTCCCCTTTCCCTTTTTCTTGAAACTAGTGGTCTTATTAATCATCAACACTTGCTGCTCTTTCTTGATTTTTACCTTCGCCGATTTCAGCATCGCGAAGAGCTTGGGAATTGTTTTTGCCATCCCTTGCATATTATAGTTCATCATGAAGTTCCAGTAGCTTGATGATAGTGACTAGATAATTCTGTCAATCACTATCTTATCTGGAAGATTAACTCCCACTTAATTCAAGTGATTGTCGTACCCAGACATTCTGAGTACATGCTCACTGGCTGAACTATTCTCCTCCATCTTGTAGGCAAAGTACTTGTGAGAGGTCTCATACCTCTCAACACAGACATAAGTCTGAAATACCAATTTCAGCTCTTGGAACATCTCATATGTTCCATGGCGCTCAAAATGTCTTTGAAGCCCCGATTCTAAGCTGCATAGCATTGTGCACTAAACTATCAAGTAGTCATCATATCGAGCTTGTCAAACATTCATAACGTCTACATCTGCTCCTGCAGTAGGTTTGTCATGTAGCGGTGCATCAAGGACATAATTCTTCTGTGCAGCAATGAGGATAATCCTCAGATCACCGACCCAGTCCGCATCATTGCTACTATCATCTTTCAACTTAGTTTTCTCTAGGAACATATCAAAAACTAAGGGAGCTAAAACGTGAGCTGTTGATCTACAACATAGATATGCAAATACTGTCATGACTAAGTTCATGATAAATTAAGTTCAATTAATCAAATTACTTAAGAACTCCCACTTAAATAGACATCCCTCAAGTCATCTAAGTGAAACATGATCCAAATCAACTAACCCATGTCCGATCATCACGTGAGATGGGGTAGTCATCAATGGTGAACATCTCTATGTTGATCATATCTACTACATGATTCACGTTCAACCTTTCGGTCTCCAGTGTTCCAAGGCCATGTTTGTACATGCTAGGCTCGTCAAGTTTAACCCAAGTATTCCGCATGTGCAAAACTGCCTTGCACCCGTTGTATGTGAACGTAGAGTCTATCACACCCGATCATCACGTGGTGTCTCGAAACGATGAACTGTAGCAATGGTGCATACTTAGGGAGAACAATTTTACCTTGAAATTTAGTGAAGGGATCATCTTATAATGCTACCGTGGTTCTAAGCAAAATAAGATGCATAAAAGATAAACATCACATGTAATCAAAAAATGTGACATGATATGGCATCATCATCTTGTGCTTTTGATCTCCATCTCCAAAGCATCGTCATGATCTCCATCGTCATCAGCTCGACACCTTGATCTCCATCGTAGCGTCGTGGTCGTCTCACCAACTATTGCTTCTACAACTATCGCTAACACATAGTTATAAAGTAAAGCGATTACATGGCGTTTGCATTTCATACAATAAAGAGACAACCATAAGGCTCCTGCCGGTTGCCAGATATCTTGCAGAACATAATCATCTCATACAATAACGTTTATCACATCATGTCTTGACCATATCACATCACAACATGCCCTGCAAAAACAAGTTAGACGTCCTCTAATTTGTTGTTGCAAGTTTTACGTGGCTGCTACAGGCTTCTAGCAAGAACCGTTCTTACCTACGGCAAAAACCACAATGGTGAATTATCAAGTTTGTTGTTTAACCTTCTTCAAGGACCGGCCACAGTCAAATTCGATTCAACTAAAGTAGGAGAAATAGACACCCGCCAGCCACCTTTATGCAAAACTAGTTGCATGTCAGTCGGTGGAACCGGTCTCATGTGCGTGGACATGTAAGGTCGGTCTGGGCTGCTTCATCCCACAATGCCGCCGAATCAAAATAAGATGTTGGTGGTAAGCAGTATGACTATCACTGCCCACAACTCTTTGTGTTCGACTCGCGCATATCATCTACGCATAGACCTGGCTCATGATGCCACTTTTGGGAACCGTTGCATGGAAAACCAAAAAAAAATCTACGCACAGGCAATGATCTATCCATGGAGATGCATAGCAATGACGGGGAGAGTGTGTCTACGTACCCTCGTAGACCGTAAGCGGATGCGTTTATTCAACGCGGTTGATGTAGTCGTACAACTTCGTGATCCGCCCGATCAAGTACCGAACGCACGGCACCTCCGCGTTCTGCGCATGTTCAGCTCGGTGTCGTCCTCGCCATCTTGATCTAGCAAGCGGGGAGAGGTAGTAGATGAGTTCCGTCAACAGAACAACGTGGTGACGGTGGTGGTGTAGCAAGCCCGCAGGGCTTCGCCTAAGCACTGCGATGATCTAGAACGGAGGAGTAAATTAGAGGCGGAGGGGTGTCGACACACGGCGTGGAATAAGCTGTGTATTTTGTGGCACCCCTCCCCACATATATATAGGTGTGGGAGGGGAGGAGGCAGCCCTAGGGCGCTCCAATAGGGTCGGCGGCCACCCTAGGGTTTTCCTAGTGGTGCGCCCCCCTCCATATAATGCACAAGGGGGGAGGAAAGGGGGGAGGCGTCCCTTCTCTTTCCTTTCTCCCTTCCGGAGATATGGTAGGAGGAGGTGGCACCTCAGTCTTCCATCTAATTGGGCATGGCTGCCTTAGGGGGGGACGCACCACCCCATGTGGGCTGGTGTGTTCCCTCTACATGGCTGATGTTTGCTAGGACTATGTCGGTATTTCCCCAAAGAGGAAGGGATGATGCAGCACAACGATGGTGGAATTTCCCTCAGTGATGAAACCAAGGTTATCGAACTAGTAGGAGAACCAAGCAACACAACGTAAACAGCACCTGCACACAAATAACAACCACTCGCAACCCGACATGTTAAAGGGGTTGTCAATCCCTTTCAGGTAATGACGCCAGAAATTGGCTCGTGAACGGGAGAAAGTTGTAATAGATTGAATAAATAGATCACAAATAAAATAAAGTGCAACAAGGTATTTTTGTATTTTTGGTTTAATAGATTTGAAAATAAAAGCAAAGGAAAAGTAGATCGCAAAGGCAAATAATATGAGAAAGAGACCCGGGGGCCGTAGGTTTCACTAGTCGCTTCTCTCGAGAAAAATAACAAATGGTGGGTAAACAAATTACTGTTGGGAAATTGATAGAACTTCAAATAATCATGACGACATCCAGGCAATGATCATTATATAGGCATCACGTCCAAGATTAGTAGACCGACTCCTGCCTGCATCTACTACTATTACTCCACACATCGACCGCTATCCAGCATGCATCTAGTGTATTAAGTTCATGGAGAAATGGAGTAATGCAATAAGAACGATGACATGATGTAGACAATATCTATTTATGTAGAAATAGACCCCATCGTTTTATCCTTAGTAGCAACGATACATATGCGTCGGTTCCCCTTCTGTCACTGGGATCAAGCATCATAAGATCGAACCCACTACAAAGCACCTCTTCCCATTGCAAGATAAATAGATTTGCCAAACAAAACCCAAATATCAGAGAAGAAATACGAGGCTATAAGAAATCATGCATATAAGAGATCAAAGAAACTCAAAAAACTTTCATGGATATAAAAAGATCATCTGATCATAAACTCAAAGTTCATCCGATCCCAACAAACACACTGCAAAAGGAGTTACATCATATGGATCTCCAAGAGACCATTGTATTGAGAATCCAGCGAGAGAGAGGAAGCTATCTAGCTACTAACTACGGACCCGAAGGTCTACAAAGAACTACTCACGCATCATCGGAGAGGCACCAATGGAAGTGGTGAACCCCTCCGTGATGGTGTCTAGATTGCATCTGGTGGTTCTGGACTCTGCGGCGGCTGGAATTGATTTTCGTTGACTCCCCTAGGGTTTCTGGAATATTGGGGTATTTATAGAGCATAGATGCGGTCCGGGGGGCACCCGAGGTGGGCACAACCCACCAGGGCGCGCCTGGGCCTCCGGGCGCGCCCTGGTGGGTTGTGCTCCCCTCGGAGCACCCCCAGGCGCAGCCTTGACCCATTGGGTGTCTTCTGGTCCATAAAAAATCTCTGTGAAGTTTCGTTGCATTTGGACTCCGTTTGGGATTGATTTCCTGCGATGTAAAAAACATGCAGAAAACAGCAACTGGCACTTGGCACTATGTCAATAGGTTAGTACCAAAAAATGATATAAAATGATTATAAAACATCCAAGATTGATAATATAACAGCATGGAACAATCAAAAAATATAGATACGTTGGAGACGTATCAGCATCCCGAAGCTTAACTCCTGCTCGCCTTCGAGTACGTGAGTGATAAAAACAGAATTTTTGATGTGGAATGCTGCCTAACATGTCATATCATATTCTTTTCTTTATAGCATGGACATTTGGACTTTTATGTGATTCAAAGCAATAGTCTAGTTTTGACATGATAACTTAAATACTCAAGCACATCAACAAGCAACCATGTCTTTCAAAATATCAATGCTAAAATAAGTTATCCCTAGCCCATCATGCTCAATCATTGATCCATTCATGAAACACACTCGCATATTAGCTACACTCAATACTCAAGTACGATCATATTGCCTCCTAGTTGATGCTTTTATGAGAGAAGATGGAGACTCAAATTCAAAAATAAAAATTGCATAAAGTAAAAGAAAGGCCCTTCGCAGAGGGAAGTAGGGATTTGTAGAGGCGCCAGAGCTCAAAGCGAAAAACTTAGAGATAAAAACATTTTGGGAGGTGTGTCTTTCCCACCAACGAAAACGACTTAGAGTTCCCAACACTTTCCATGCTAGATATATCATAGGCGGTTCCCAAACAGAAAATAAAGTTTATTCCTTTTTCCACCATACTTTCACTTTCCATGGCTAGCCGAATTCACGGTTGCCTTCCATACCAACACTTTCCAAGGAATTTATTATTTGAAATTCATTTTTCATTTCGGGACTGGGCATCCCTAATACCTTTGCCTTACTCTCGTGCAATAACAAGTGAATAAACACTCATCGTGAGAATAACACATCTAGCATGGAAAATATTAGCCACCCCTCACCGCTCCACGAGCAGTACGAACACACAAAAGAGAAGTTTATTTTGAAAATTAGAGATGGCACATAAAAATTTGCTGAATACCGCATATAGGTAGATATAGTGGACTCATGTGGCAAAACTGGTTTAAAGGTTTTTGGATGCACAAGTAGAGATCATACTTAGTGCAAAATGAAGGCTAGCAAAGGATTGAGAAGCGACCAACCAAGAAACGAATAATCTCATAAGTGAGCATTAAGCATAATTAACACCGAATAATGCACCACAAGTAGGATATAATTTCATTGCATGACTATTGACTTTCGTGCTTGCATAGGGAATCACAAACCTTAACACCAATATTCTTACTAAAGCATAATTACTCATCAACATGACTCACATATCACATATCACATCATCATATCTCAAAACTATTACAAGGAATCAAGTTTATTTTGTCCAATGATCTTCATGAAAGTTTTTATTATATCCTTCTTGGATATCTATCACTTTGGGACTAATTTTCATGTGTTGCTTTTGATAAGCTCAAACAAATATAAGTGAAGATCATAAGCATAATATTTCTTTCTCTCAAAATATTAAGTTAAGCAAGAGAGAATTTCTTGAAAATTTTACTAACTCTCAAATAATTCTAAGTGAGCAAGAGAGCATTTCTTCAAAAATACTAAAGCACACCATGCTCAAAAAGATATAAGTGAAGCACTAGAGCAAGTCCATAGCTCATAAAAAATTTAAGTGAAGCATAGAGAGCAATTCTAACAAGTCATGACATAATTTTGGCTCTCTCAAATAGGTGTGTCCAGCAAGGAATCAAAACGATCGGTATTATGAGTTTATGTGTTTTGATGTATCGAAGGTAGTTCGGAGTCCTAGATATGATCACGGACATGACGAAGAGTCTCGAAATGGTCGAGACGTAAAGATCGATATATTGGAAGCCTATGTTTGGACATCGGAATGGTTCCGGAAGGGTTCGGGCATTTACTGGAGTACCGGGAGGTTACCGGAACCCCCCGGGGAGATATGGGCCTTATTGGGCCTTAGTGGAATAGAGGAGAGGAAGGGAAAAGGTGGAGGGCACGCCCCCCCAGCCCAATCCAAATTGGGTGGGGGCCGGCCCCCCTTCCTTCCCTCTCTCCTCCCCTTCCTTCTCTCCTACTCCTACTACTTGGAAGGGGGAATCCTACTCTCGGTGGGAGTAGGACTCCCCAGGGCGCGCCATAGTAGAGGGCCGGCCCTCCCCCTCCTCTACTCCTTTATATACGGGGGAGGGGGCACCCCATAGACACACAAGTTGATCATTGATCTTTTAGCCGTGTGCGGTGCCCCCCTCCACCATAATCCACCTTGGTCATATCGTTACAGTGCTTAGGCGAAGCCCTGCACCGGTAGCTTCATCATCACCGTCATCACGCCATTGTGCTGACGAAGCTCTCCCTTGACACTCTGCTGGAACGTGAGTTCGTGGGACGTCACCGAGCCGAATGTGTGCAGATCGCGGAGGTGCCGTACTTTCGGTACTAGGATCGGTCGATCGTGAAGACGTAGGACTACATCAACCGCGTTGTCATAATGCTTCCACTTATGGTCTACGAGGGTATGTCGACAACACTCTCCCCTCTCGTTGATATGCATCACCATGATCTTGCGTGTGCGTAGGATTTTTTTTGAAATTACTACGTTCCCCAACAGTGGTATCAGAGCCAGGTTTATGCGTAGATGTTATATGCATGAGTAGAACACAAATGAGTTGTGGGTGATAATAGTCATACTGCTTACCAGCATGTCATCCTTTGATTCGGCGGTATTGTTGGATGAAGCGGCCCGGACCGACATTACGCGTACGCTTACGCGAGACTTGTTCTACCGATGTGCTTCGCACACAGGTGGCTGGCGGGTGTCAGTTTCTCCAACTTTAGTTGAATCGAGTGTGGCTACGCCCGGTCCTTGTTGAAGGTTAAAACAACACATAATTGACGAAAAATCGTTGTGGTTTTTGATGCGTAGGTAAGAACGGTTCTTGCTAAGCCCGTAGCAGCCACGTAAAACTTGCAACAATAAAGTAGAGGACGTCTAACTTGTTTTTGCAGGGCATGTTGTGATATGATATGGTCAAGACGTGATGAGATATAAATTGTTGTATGAGATGATCTTATTTTTGAAATTATCGGCAACTGGCAGGAGCCTTATGGTTGTCTCTTTATTGCATAAGATGCAAGTACCATGTAATTGCTTTACTTTATCGCTATGCGATAGCAATAGTTGCAAAAGCAATAGTTGGCAAGACGACCATATGACGACACGTTGATAGAGATCTCGGTGTCATGCCGGTGACGATAGAAATCATGACGGTACTTTGGAGATGGAGATCAAAGGCATAAGATGATGATGGCCATATCATGTCACATATTTTGATTGCATGTGATGTTTATCTTTTATACATCTTATTTTGCTTGGTTCGGCGGTAGCTTTATAAGATGATCCCTTACTAAAATTTCAAGGTATAAGTGTTCTCCCTGAGTATGCACCGTTGCGAAAGTTCTTCGTGCTGAGACACCACGTGATGATCGGGTGTGATAAGCTCTACGTTCACATACAACGGGTGCAAGCCAGTTTTGCACATGCAGAATACTCGGGTTAAACTTGACGAGCCTAGCATATGCAGATATGGCCTCGGAACACTGGAGACCGAAAGGTCGAGCGTGAATCATATAGTAAATATGATCAACATAGTGATGTTCACCATTGAAAACTACTCCATCTCACGTGATGATCGGACATGGTTTAGTTGATTTGGATCACGTGATCATTTAGATGACTAGAGGGATGTCTATCTAAGTGGGAGTTCTTAAGTAATATGATTAATTGAACTTTAATTTATCATGAACTTAGTCCTGTAGTATTTGCATATCTATGTTGTAAATCAATAGCTCACAAATAGCTTCCCTGTTTATTTTTGATATGTTCCTAGAGAAAACTAAGTTGAAAGATGTTAGTAGCAATGATGCGGACTAGCTCCGTGATCTGAGGATTATCCTCATTGCTGCACAGAAGTATTATGTCCTTGATGCACCACTAGGTGACGGACCTATTAATTGCAGGAGCAGATGCAGACATTATGAACATTTGACAAGCTCAGTATGATGACTACTTGATAGTTTAGTGCACCATGTTTTACGGCTTAGAACTGGGACTTAAAAAACGTTTTGAACGCCACGGAGCATATAAGATGTTCCAAGAGCTGAAATTGGTATTTCAGACTCATGCCCAAGTCGAGAGGTATGAGACCTCTGACAATTACTTTGCCTACAAGATGGAGGAGAATAGCTCAACCAGTGAGCATGTGCTTAGATTGTATGAGTACTACAATCGCTTGAATCAAGTGGGAGTTAATCTTCCAGATAAAATAGTGAGTGACAGAGTTCTCTAGTCACTATCACCAAGTTACTGGAACTTCGTGATGAACTATAATATGCAAGGGATGACGAAAGATTCTCGAGCTCTTTGCGATGCTGAAATCGGCGAAGGTAGAAATCAAGAAAGAGCATCAAGTGTTGATGGTAACAAGATCACTAGTTTCAAGAAAAGGGCAAAGGGATAGGAGGGAACTTCAATAAGAATGGACAAGCAAGTTGTCACTCCCATGAAGAAACCCAAGCTAGACCAAGCCTGAAACTGAGTGCTTCTACTGCAAAGGAAATGGTCACTGGAAGCGGAACTGCCCTAGATACTTGCGGATAAGAAGGATGGCAAAGTAAACAAAGGTATATTGGATATACATGTTATTGATGTGTACTTTACTAGTGCTTTATAGCAACCCTCGGGTATTTGATACTGGTTCAGTTGCTAAGAGTAGTAACTCGAAACAGGAGTTGCAAAACAAACAGAGACTAGTTAAGGGCGAGGTGATGATGTGTGTTGGAAGTGATTCCAAGGTTGATAAGATCACCATCGCACACTCCCTTTACCTTCGGGATTAGTGTTGAACCTAAAATAAATGTTATTTGGTGTTTGCGTTGAGCATGAATATGATTGGATCATGTTTATTGCAATACGGTTATTCATTTAAGTCAAAGAATAATTGTTGTTATGTTTACATGAATAAAACCTTCTGTGGTCATACACCCAAGGTGAATGGTTTATTGAATCTCGATCGTAGTGATACACATATTCATAATATTGAAGCCAAAAGATGCAAAGTTAATAATGATAGTGCAACTTATTTGTGGCACTGCCGTTTAGGTCATATTGGTGTAAAGCGCATGAAGAAACTCCATGCTGATGGGCTTTTGGAATCACTTGATTATGAATCACTTGATGCTTGCGAACCATGCCTCATGGGCAAGATGACTAAGACTCCGTTCCGGAACAATGGAGCGAGCAACTGACTTATTGGAAATAATACATACTTGATGTATGCGGTCCGATGAGTGTTGAGGCTCGCGGCAGGTATCGTTATTTTCTGACCTTACAGATGATTTGAGCAGATATGGGTATATCTACTTGATGAAACATAAGTCTGAAACATTTGAAAAGTTCAAATAATTTCAGAGTGAAGTGGAAAATCATCGTAACAAGAAAATAAAGTTTCTACGATCTGATCGTGGAGGAGAATATTTGAGTTACGAGTTTGGTCTTCATTTGAAAACAATGTGGAATAGTTTCACAAACTCACGCCACCTGGAACACCACAGCGTAATGGTGTGTCCGAACGTCATAACCGTACTTTATTAGATATGGTGCAATCTATGATGTCTCTTACCGATTTACCACTATCGTTTTGGGGTTATGCATTAGAGACAGCTGCATTCACGTTAAATAGGGCACCATCTAATCCGTTGAGATGACACCATATGAACTATGGTTTGGCAAGAAACCTAAGCTGTCGTTTCTTAAAGTTTGGGTTGCGATGCTTATGTGAAAAAGTTTCAACCTGATAAGCTCGAACCCAAATCGGAGAAGTGCGTCTTCATAGGATACCCAAAGGAAATGTTGGGTACACCTTCTATCACAGATCCGAAGGCAAGATATTTGTTGCTAAGAATGGATCCTTTCTAGAGAAGGAGTTTCTCTCGAAAGAAGTGAGTGGTAGGAAAGTAGAACTTGATGAGGTAATTGTACCTTCTCCCGAATTGGAAAGTAGTTCATCACAGAAATCAGTTCCAGTGATTCCTACACCAATTAGTGAGGAAGTTAATGATGATGATCATGAACTTCAGATCAAGTTACTACCGAACCTCGTAGGTCAACCAGAGTAGTTCCGCACCAGAGTGGTACGGTAATCCTATTCTGGAGTCATGTTACTTGACCATGACGAACCTACGAACTATGAGGAAGCGATGATGAGCCCAGATTCCGCGAAATGGCTTGACGCCATGAAATCTGAGATGGGATCCATGTATGAGAACAAGGTGTGGACTTTGGTTGACTTGCCCGATGATCGGCAAGCCATAGAAAATAAATGGATCTTCAAGAGGAAGACGGACGCTGATAGTAGTGTTACTATCTACAAAGCTAGACTTGTCGAAAAAGGATTTTGACAAAGTTCAAGGTGTTGACTACGATGAGATTTTCTCACTCGTAGCGATGCTTAAGTCTGTCCGAATCATGTTAGCAAATTGCCACATTTTATGAAATCTAGCAAATGGATGTCAAAACTACATTCCTTAATGGATTTCTTAAAGAAGAGTTCTATATGATGCAACCAGAAGGTTTTGTCGATCCTAAAGGTGTTAACAAAATGTGCAAGCTCCAGCGATCCATCCATGGACTGGTGCAAAGCATCTCAGAGTTGGAATATATGCTTTGATGAGTTGATCAAAGCATATAGTTTTATACAGACTTGCGATGAAGCCTGTATTTACAAGAAAGTGAGTAGGAGCACTACAACCTTTCTGATAAGTATATGTGAATGACATATTGTTGATCGGTAATGATGTAGAATTTTCTGGAAAACATAAAAGGAGTGTTTGAAAGGAGTTTTTCAAAGAAAGACCTCGATGAAGCTGCTTACATATTGAGCATCAAGATCTATAGAGATAGATCAAGACGCTTGATAAGTTTTTTCAATGAGTACATACCTTGACTAATTTTTGAAGTAGTTCAAAATGGAACAGTCAAAGAAGGAGTTCTTGCTTGTATTGCAAGGTGTGAAATTGAGTAAGACTCAAAGCCCGACCATGACAGAAGATAGAAAGAGAATGAAGTCATTCCCTATGCCTCAGCCATATGTTCTATAAAGTATGCCGTGCTATGTACCAGATCTATTGTATACCATACACTGAGTTTGGCAAGGGAGTACAATAGTGATCTAGGAGTAGATCACTGGATAGCGGTCAAAATTATCCTTAGTGGAATAAGGATATGTTTCTTGATTATGGAGGTGACAAAAGGTTCATCGTAAAGGGTTACGTCGATGCAAGTTTTGACACTGATCTAGATGACTCTAAGTCTTAATCTGGATACATATTGAAAGTGGGAGCAATTAACTAGAGTAGCTTCGTGCAGAGCATTGTTGACATAGAAATTTGCAAAATACATACGGATCTGAATATGGCAGACCCGTTGACTAAACTTCTCTCACAAGCAAAACATGATCACACCTTAGTACTCTTTGGGTGTTAATCACATGGCGATGTGAACTTAGATTACTGACTCTAGTAAACCCTTTGAGTGTTGGTCACATGGCGATGTGAACTATGGGTGTTAATCACATGGTGATGTGAACTATTGGTGTTAAATCACATGGCGATGTGAACTAGATTATTGACTCTAGTGCAAGTGGGAGACTGAAGGAAATATGCCCTAGAGGCAATAATAAAGTTATTATTTATTTCCTTATTTCATGATAAATGTTTATTATTCATGCTAGATTTGTATTAACCAGAAACTTAGTACATGTGTGAATACATAGACAAAACAAAGTGTCCCTAGTATGCCTCTACTTGATTAGCTCGTTTATCAAAGATGGTTATGTTTCCTAACCATAGACATGTGTTGTCATTTGATGAACGGGATTACATCATTAGGAGAATGATGTGATGGACAAGACCCATTCGTTAGCTTAGCATTATGATCGTTGCAGTTTCATTCCTACTGCTTTCTTCATGACTTATACATGTTCCTTAGACTATGAGATTATGCAACTCCCAAATACCGGAGGAACACCTTGTGTGCTATCAAATGTCACAATGTAATAGGGTGATTATAAAGATGCTCTACAGGTGTCTCCAATGGGGCTTGTTGAGTTGGCATAGATCGAGATTAGGATTTGTCACTCCAATTGTCGGAGAGGTATCTCTGGGCCCTCTCGGTAATGCTCATCACTATAAGCCTTGCAAGCGATGTGACTAAAGAGTTAGTTGCGGGATGATGCATTATGGAACGAGTAAAGAGACTTGTCGGTAACGAGATTGAACTAGGTATTGAGATACCAACGATCGAATCTCGGGCAAGTAACATACCGATGACAAAGGGAACACCGTATGTTGTTATGCGGTTTGACCGATAAAGATCTTTGTAGAATATGTAGGAACCAATATGAGCATCCAGGTTCCACTATTGGTTATTGACCGGAGATGAGTCTCGGTCATGTCTACATAGTTCTCGAACACGTAGGGTCCGCACGCTTAACATTCGGTGACAATCGATATTATGAGTTTATGTGTTTTGATGTACCGAAGGTAGTTCGGTGTCCCGGATATGATCACGGACATGACGAGGAGTCTCGAAATGGTCGAGACATAAAGATCGATATATTGGAAGCCTATGTTTGGACATCAGAATGGTTCCGGAAGAGTTCGGGCATTTACTTGAGTACCGGGAGGTTACCGGAACCCCCCGGGGAGTATATGGGCCTTATTGGGCCTTAGTGGAATAGGAGAGGAAGGGAAAAGGTGGAGGGCGCGCGCCCCTAGCCCAATCCGAATTGGGTGGGGGGCCGCCCCCCCCTTGCTTCCCTCTCTCCTCCCCTTCCTTCTCTCCTACTCCTACTACTTGGAAGGGGGGAATCCTACTCTTGGTGGGAGTAGGACTCCCCGGGGCGCGCCATAGTAGAGGGACGGCCCTCCCCCTCCTCCACTCCTTTATATACGGGGGGGGGGGCACCCCATAGACACACAAGTTGATCATTGATCTTCTAGCACTAGTAAAAAAATACACTTCCGTGATGATACGTGTTTGTCACAGTAGGTCGCGTTTTTTGTCATGCATGTACATCCATGACGATTTTATGACAGAATCAAGATAGTCATACATGTGCTGTCATAGAAGTGTTCCATGACATTACCAAAATTATCATCACGGAAGTGTCCACTTCCATGACGATAAATCGCGCGTCACAGAAGTGCTTTCGTCAAGGGTGACCGACACGTGGCATCCACCGTAACGGAACGCCGTTAAGCTATCGTGTCGGGTTTTGGATCCGATAACCCGTTAACAGCCCCGACCAATGGGAAATTTCCACGTGTAAAATTCTTATTGGCCGGACGAAACACGTGTCAACTCGTCAGTGGGTCAGATAGGCGCCTATGATATGTCGACACGTGCCACGGCCCACCACTGGCCCATTTAGCTTACAAAGCCGGCCCGTTTGACTTGGTCAAAAGTTAACGGGCTGGCCCATGAAAAGCCTGTTAACGGTCTCTTCGCAAATAGCCCATTTTACGGCCCGTTAACTCACGACCCATTAGGCCCTAAAGGAAATCGGCCCAACAACGTCATGTGGGCCGTCGAATATAACACCAGCCCATTTCACTTTCAGCCCATGTATGGCCCACGACGTCTTTCGGCCCATATGAGGCCTTCGTATCTTTAGGCCCTTTACAGGCCCACGGTGACTCTAGCCCATAATGAACAGTAATTTTCTTTATACCGGTTAACGGCCCATGATTTACATGGGCCGTTTCCAGCCCGTGTTAGCTTTCGGCCTATTGACGGCCCATACGTTCTTGGGCTCCTTTTCGGCCCTCGATTACTTCCGGCCCGTTACTGGCCTGTTCCCCTAATGGGCCAAATTCGGCCCATGGCAAGAGTCGGCCCGTTACTGGCCTGTTCCCCTAATGGGCCAAATTCGGCCCATGGCAAGAGTCGGCCCGTTACTGGCTTGTTACCCTAATGGGCCAAATTCGGCCCATGGCAAGAGTCGGCCCGTTTCTGGCCTGTTAACCCGTTGCGCCGTTTCCAGCCCGTCCTATATTCTGGCCCATTAACGACCCGTTATGCCTGTGACAGAATTAAGCCTTTACTGTCCTACGGCCTGTTAACGGCCTGTTACCGTGCTGGGCCGATACCAATTACGCCCGATTACGGCCCATGTAGACCCATTTATTCGACGGCCCGAGGCCCACCGATTACAGGCCCATTTATCGACGGCCCTTGGAAGACCCATGGATCCTACGGCCCGTATATGGCCCATGGTAGTTGCGGCCACTATTAAACCAGGGAAAAAGAAGACTAGGAAATAAATAAGGCCGAAACTAACGCTAGGCTATTAAGGCGATTGCACAGATTACATCCACTCGGCATCAAAGATCGCCACCAGTGCAAATATAGGGAACACCCTACAATATACAAAAATGGCTTGCTGTTTTCTTCAGCCGGTGGCTGCACGTTAAGAATAAATTTTGTATCGCACCAAAACAAATTACAACTATATAACAAAAGGAAGGTTGGCATAAAACTTAACAGTCTAGCAGATAAATGCACCACCAGAAGTTCAGAAGCTCAGTTCATTTGACCTGACTGTTACGTTTTCATGCTGTACTGTCCGATGGAGCACCATAACCCTCGCCTTCATTTCCCCTAGGCTCCTGAACAACATAGCAAATGTCTGATAGTCTGGTTTCAAAACCATGCATATCTTGACGACATTGAGCAATGCTTCTCCTTGTTTCACAAAGGGTCTCTGTTAGGGAATGGACTTGTGTCTGGAGCGCAGATACAACATTGCTTTGAGCTTGCATATCTTGATCATGAGGCAGTTTGGACGATATTGCCTTAACAACCAACCTAGTATTATGCAGGAACATGCTTTTGGCACTGTTAGTGGACAGGTACAGACCCACTGCAGCAAGAGCTAACATTGCGGTTATAGTTGCCTCGCCACCTTCAGAAGGTGGCGGTTCCACAATTTTTTTCCATAGCTCGCTGAAAAGTTGAGGTTTTACATTAGTAGTACCAGAACAGAAGATATTAAGGAGGCAACAAAACCAAACAAAATAGCTTTGGTCTATATACAGAACTTATTCTGGTGAACCCATGTAAAATATTAGTTGTATTTTATTGCAAAGTACATAATAAAACCAGGTTCCAAACATATGACCATGTACCATCGCTAATGTATTGTCTATTTCTTCACATTGTATTGAGGGCTAAGGATAAAGAGACAAAGTTTATAATACGGTAAGCATAGTATGACATCATTCATATCACAAAACAAGTGAGAACAGACAAACAGGCAATTGTAACGTTGTGTGGGCAAGTCCAGCACGGAACTAGATTACGGGTTAAGATCAAAGGAACATCACTCCTCTCTTTTAAACCTTGTAAGGTGCAATGATACGCTAAGACAATTGTGTATAAAATTGAAAAGAGTAATAGACATTGGCTGCAAACCATGCAGTTCAAGGCACAAGTCAGAGTAAGTAGTAGTTAAAAGGCATGAGGATTAAGGACTTACAACAGCGGCTTTGACTAGTGTAGTCATGCCCTTCTTCTTGCTGGTGTGACAGTCCTTGAAGATTTCCACAACATTTGGTTCAGGTACTTTTTGGTCCTTGCGGGCTTTCCTCTGCATTTCAAACAAGTCAATATAGATCTGATAATATGGTACAGCGAAAAGAGTGAAACAACAGCTAATTACAAGAGCCTCGCAGTGTGCAATATAGCTACGAGATCCTGTCGTCTGTTGGAATTTCACTTTCGTACGGTTGGCCTTGTTCTTTGAACAGTTCACCTACAAGAAGATAGATTTGTGTGGCACATGCATAAATAGGACTTCAACATGTGATCTGATCACATATATATAATGTACCTGATACTTCGGATCAGACGAGTGTTTAACAAGGCCCCTCCAGTCTTCATCCGATATATTTTCCACTGGAGATGTTTGGGAAAGTTCACTGTTAGCCTTGCCTTCAAAGTGAGTTTTCCTCAAGCTATACCGATACTGTCGCAGAGCAGACTTGAAAACATGGGTGCAAGCTTGTCTGGTTGCATCATCTTGGCTATCCCACTTGAACCTCATATGTTGAAAATTATGGGAGTCTCATTATCAGCAACCTAGAAAGTATGGGACAGAGCAAGACGATATTACTAGTTTCCATACATAACCATACTTACAGATAAATGGTCGAGGAAGGTGTTGAACTGGGTTTCGTCTTTGTCATTCCTGTACTGAATCCATGTTGGGAGGATACGTACATGACACCTAACGGCAACCGCTGCCTCTGATACTAACTTGGCTGACTCTGTAGCATCACGTGGCCTTTATAAACCTGCCTCAAAACGGATCTCCATTCTTCCTCCTCTAGATTTAGTTAACCTATCGAGCATTATCCCTGATGTTTGTTTCCTCTTGCGCCTAGGTGCTAGTCCAACAACGAACATAGGAAGTGTTAGTGTACATCAAACTGTGAGACTACCTATAAAGAAGCATGCAACTGTAACTTGACTCCAGCAACGACCTTCTTGCTGTTGAAGCTCACAAGGTTCATCTGATATTGCCAACTCGTCTTGTGTCAAGAGTGCTTGGGAAGTAGTGTCAGGTGGCAAGGGAGCTTGGGAACGTGCTGCTAGCTCAGCTGACGCACGAGTAAGTCGTGCAGCTAGTAGTAATGTGGTAGGTGTTGCAAGAACTAGGGCTGTCTCTGCTTGTTTGGTGGCAGCTATTTGTTTCAGTTTGGCTTTTTTTGCAACTCGTGTAGCATGGGATGCCGTGTTTGTAGAATTTTCCGCTGGACTTTGACCTTCTATTGCACCATCAGTACCAGCAGAATCTACAGGATTCATCCGCTTCTCATTCCCTGCCATTCTGTGTTTCTTCCTCTTTCTCTGTGCCATGTTAAGTCAAGCCGACAAGAAAAACGAATAACAATTTAGTTCTTCAGAACAAATTGATGCGTGATGCAGACGAACTGAACTTTGATGTTAGCCAACCACATGATAGGAGGATGTAATATGTATGAAAAACAGGACGGAAGAGATAACCAGAACTATGATGTGTAAACTAAGAAGAAGACATTTCACCAAATTAGAAGCAATGCAATGGAAGGTAGACACCATATGAAAGATGCTACAAATATCGCTCTGCCAAGTTAACAGTGTCTCATCATAAATGGCGTTTAAATAAATGTGAAGCAGTACAAGAAATAAATCATATGCAAGATGCAAACAACATCACACTACCATGTTAGAGGTCTCTCGTCATTAGTGCCATTGCATATTCACATCATTGCATATTCACAGCTTATGATGTGTAAACTAAGGAGAAGGCATTTCAACAAATTAGAAGCAATGAAAGCTAGACACCATATGAAATATGCAACGAATATCACTCTACCAAGTTAAAACTGTCTCGTCATAAGTGCCATTTCAACAAATTAGTAGTACAAGCTAGAAAAGAATGTGAGATGTAACCTATATCACACTCCGAAGTCAAACGTGTCTTATGATAAGTGATTGTTGCAGGTTACACAACAGTAGTAATTTGATGTAAGAACATGGTGTGATAGACAGATATTGTATGTTCTAGAAACAGGAACACGTGTCTTATTCAAGTATAATGTGTAAAGTAAGCAGATGGAATTCAACAAAATTAGAAGCAATACAAGCTAGACATCACACATAACATGCAACCACATATAACAGTGCCAAGTTAGAGGGAGCACCGGTGATGCTGCACTAGGGGAGACGTGCTCATCATAAACACAACTTTGTTGAGTGTCTGTGCATGTGTTGTCTTGGAAATCATCTTGGGGGTGTGGAGGAGTAGAAACTGTAGAGGCCCTCCGTTCGGAAGGAGCACCTTTATCCGCTGCCTTGCTAACTTCCTTCCGCTTTATTGATTTTGAATTGTCAAGTAAAACCGACAAGAAAAAGCAATAAAATTCTCTCTTCAGAACTCATTCATGCATGATACTGACAATCACTACTTTGATGTAAGGCAAACACATGATACCAGGATGGAATATGTACGAAAAACAGGACGGCATGGCATGTTCACAACTCTTTGTGTAAACTAAGCAGAAACCATTCCAGCAAATAAGAAGCAATGCAAGCTAGATACCACATGAAAGATGCAACCAATATGACTCTGCCAAGTTAAAAGCGTCCCATCATAAATGGAATTTCAACAAATTAGAAGCAGCGCATGCTATAAATCATATGAAAGATGCAACTAATATTGCACTGCATATACTAAAGGTGTCTCGTCATGTTGATTGATGCGGGATACAAAAAACAATAGTTTTATGTAAGGACATGCTTAATAGACAGATGTACTATGTACTAAATACAGGAAGGCATGTCACATTAACAGGTATAATGTATAAGCTAAGCAGACTAGCACATGCAGTTTAACCAGATTGGAAGAATTACAATCTAGACACCATATGCAACATGCAACCACATATCACGCTGCCAAGTTAGAGCAAGCACCTGCGATGCTAGTGTAGGGGAAATGCTGTAATCAACTACAGAGCTACGTTCACTATCTTCATCTAGCATTTCTGTTTCTTGAGAATCATGTCGGGAGGCTGACGCTGCATTCTTTAAATGAGGAGTAGTCCCCTTGCCTGCCTGCCTCGTCATAAGTGATTGATGAGGGATACACAACATTAGTTTGATGTAAGAACATGGTTAATACACAGATGTACTAGTATGTACCAAAAACAGAAAGGCATGTCATATTCAAAGGTATAATGTGTAAGCTAAGCAGATGCAATTTAACCAAATTGGAAGCAATACAAGCTAGACATCCAGCTGGAGTGGTGAGCATGATCATCTAGGACCTGAGAGCCTGGTGGGAGGTGGGCTGCTTCGCCACCATCGTAGCTTTTTAGTTGGCTTCCAGGTGATGCCTATCTTTGATGAGCTTGTCACTGGCTCGGCCAGTGCCCTGACTAGCTATTTGTCTTCTGGTGCTCACGGGATGGTGGTTCATGTAAAAAAAATATCTTTCCTTATCTTACCGACTTCGGCCTTTCGAATACAAGCTACCCACCATATGGAACATGCAACCACATATGACACCGCGAAGTTAAAGCAAGCACCTGGGATGGTGGTTCATTGCGAGCGAGGTCATCAACTCCAGAGCTACGTTTACCGTCTCCATCTGCTGACACTGCACCCTTTATAGCGCTGTAACGTGTCTTGCCTACCCGCATACGAAGCTGGAGCGACTTCTCTCTTTTCTTTTTGGCTTCTCTCATGGCAGCAGAGTCTGAAATACCCTTGCATAAAAACACAATAGTGAGAGTAAGGGTGAAGTGTGTGTAGAACTAGTGCACTGTAAAAGTAGCAGATAGCAGGTGGCTGAAAAATAAATGACAGGGGACATATGATAGCTCTACAACATTGCATGGCAAACAAAATTAGATTCTACTCCATATGATTTTGTAATATATGAGCACAGGAAATGCAGGTACTCCTCCAGCACACCACCACATGTGGTCATATCTAAGATAACAGTCGACTGAAAATAAATAGGTCAGTCAATTTTTTTAATGAACCGTCCGATCTATAAGGAACGGGCAGATGGCCTTCGTCTACCTCCCGCCAGTCACTGTTGACGATCTTTCTCGAACCGCCAGCGACCACCGGCCCAGACCCCTGCCTCCGCCGCCCCGCCCTCCCATCGACCTCACACCACTGCCGTGCTTGGCAGCGCCCCCAGGCCATCCCTTTAATCTCGGCCGACCCCCAGATCGGGCGCCAGTAGCTCTAGGCTGCACACGCCCCTAAGATAAACACCAAGGCGCTGCTTCCCCGACATAATAGGCGTACTAGCGCCTGTTACGCCGGGGAATGCTTCTGTTAATTGGGAATCAACTAGCCAGAAATTGAAATTCAGGGGGGCGACGGACCTCTAGCTAAGGTGAAATAGTATATGAGGAGAAACCTTGTGCGTCGCGAGTTACTAGGAACATCTAGTATCAAGAAGAAGCGGTCAACTAGTGTCTTCTGTGGGATGAATACCGTGCAAGCAGAGACGTAAGATTTGCACGAATAAGGGAAGAGGAGTACCTTTTTCGGTTGCCAGTGTGCTCACCTCCACATGTCGCGCCGATCTTCTTCTTTTTACCGGGGAAACTGATGTTCTGGAGGGTGCAGGCTTGGACGAACCCATGGCCAAATTGTTGACTGTGTTGCCATGGCCGTATGTCGGCGGAGGGGAAGCAGATCCGAGGCGGCGAAGGACGGCATAGCAGGAACAGCTCCGGTGCGGTGGAGGGTGGCGAAGTTGGAGCGGCAGCGGTGAGGCGCAGGACGGCGTGGTTGAACTGGCTCGGGTACGGACAGCTCGGCCTCGGCTTCAACTACTAGCCGTGGAGGGCGTTGCGGTTGAGGTTGCGGTGGACGACGATGTCGGGGTATCGGCTCCGGCGCGATGGAGGAGGGCGGCGGTTGATGGGTGGGATGGGGTGGCGGACGGAGGACGCCGGGGTTTCGCGGCTGGTGGAGAGGTAGTTTTGGCGCCCACGGAGTATGAATGGGGAATCGGACGGGTGGGGGGGAACCATGTTTCGGTCTGGGACGCGCTTGTTTTTGGCTTTTTTGAAGAGAAGATGGGACGCGCTTGTTTGAAATTTGGGGAAAGTACAAACTTTGCCCCCCTTTTAAATTTCGGACCTACTACGGGTCGGGGGTAGGATGGTAATCCCAGGTGTCCCAAATAGTGGGCGGGAGCGATTTCGGCCGCGCGCATGTGTGCTTAGGCGGCCATTGTGTATGAATGTTTTTCGGATGCGGTTGCGTGGCGTCTAGATGAAGCTACAAACCTACCCCGGTTTAGACCTTTGGACGTCAGGCCGGTAGGTTTCACGGGTCGGAGTTATTAGAAAAGTAATTTCCTTGTACTACCTAACATTGGTCTCACGCGGTTTCGGGCGAGTAGAGGCTCTTTTGGCGCTTCGTTCGAAATTTTGAAACACAAGCATTCACGTTTAGAGTACTCTTGAACTATGAGGATTGACCTAAATAGACAACGTTATATTTGACCTTGTATGTTTGAAAACCTCATTAAATTATCCGCTTCTTTTTGAAATTTTGACACTTGAAAATCCTATAACTACGATTATTTCGGAATGGAGGAGCTAAATTTGAATCTATTTTGTACACGACTACATATGCTATTATGTACAAAATCAGAGCAAAGATTGGTGCCCCCATAATTTAGGTATGGTTTACAAATGCCATGATATCAAATTCAAATAATTGAATGGACTTCATGTTGAATTAGATTTTTTTAAACCACCTTAAGTTGAATTCAAATGTATGCTAGTTCATAGGTAGCTATTTATAATGTCCATTGTGTAACTTTCGTATGTATAATGTGCTTTACACACACAACATGAACTATACTCACGTTTATATTCGATTGCTAAAGCGATGCATTGTCTGGAGTTCAAAATACTAACTATGTGGATCAATTGTGTCGAATAATAACATAGACATGCTCAAATTCGATATAATCTAGATGTCTGATGGATCAATGACCGCTCCTTACGCGAATTGCAAATATCATGATCCCATCCTAATATTTGGATACAATTTATATCTTTAATCAATGTGTAGAGCAGTCTTTACGTGTAGTTTCACTCTCCATCGGTGGTCTCTCACACATGCTCACACACTCTCTCCCGAGGTGTCTTTCTCGCACACATGCTCTAGATATAGCCCTCCCTCCCTCTCGTAACCATTTACAACTGTTTTCACTAACCTTTATCACAAGCACTCTTCCTCTCGCAAACATACACACGCACAATCCTCATCGACCCTTTCTATATACATGGACCTGCCTACGTGTCTCATGTACGCACATTATCTTTACGCCTGTCCCTCACGCATTGTCTCACACCTCTCTTCCTAATCGACGAGTATGATTCTAGCAGAGCATTCTGTAGGATGCCCCTTAAAGTTAGGTTGGATGAATAGTAATATCAGAGATAAAGGGGTTACCTTAGTCCGAGAACCTAGGGTTACAAATCCTAGCCGGCTTTGTTAGTGGACATAGAGCCTTCACAATTCTGCTATCTTTGTCTTGTACGACTAGTCATCCATGGGTCTTCCTAAATGCGTCACGGGCCGACCAATGTGGCGCAGGACGGAACCGAACGAAGGGCCTCACCTCGACCCACCGGACCTCACGCGGTGACACACCCTCTGCCCCCACGTCTCATTATCTTCTCACACCCACACATACCAACACAAACACCACACACACAGAAAATTTCTCCCGGTGCCTCTATTCCCTCCCCCCTTGCATATACACACTCAAGGGAATGGAATCTCTTGTCGTGACGTCATATTCGTCTCTCTCTCTAGACCACTCTCATTTGTCGTGCCATCTCTCCCACGCCCCCCGTCGGCCCCTCTATCCATGCTTCTCTCGAATACGTAATACACACACATACCTCTCTAGGCCCCGCCAAATGCATCAACTACACATTCACACATGTTACATCACGTACCCCATTGATCTAAAAAGCCCTCTCTTCACGTTTATTTCGCATACAACATTCCTTTTGAATAAAGTGTGGCCAAAAAATCATTTTAGAGTTTCTACATATATACAACATTACAAAGTTATATGGAGGAGTACGAACGCTAATTTGCATTGCATGGTGCCCACAATGATATTTATTCCGCACTGTGAATTTGTATATTTTTATACTATATGCAAAGTTAGTCATAATAAAGAGAAACGAAGAGCATCTCTCTCTCCATCGCATACCCCCCTGTACGCCCCTTTTACGTATGCACACAAAACTATCTCCAGGTCCTCTAAAAGTAAGCCCCCAGAAAATTCACGCATGTTTCATCTTTCTCTCGCGATGTATGCAATGACGATCATTGTATTTGAAGCGAAAGCACGATACGTACATTGGACTTCAGAATCCACTCATTACGGTCACCATTTACGTTTAGTGGTTATTATACAGTCACGGGCTCACCGTACAACTCTGTATTTGCTCATGACATGACTAGTTGACCAGTTAAACGCTCCACGTGGCACCTCTAGTGTTGCATCACATTATCTCACTACCATCGTGCCCACCTGTCGACTTGTATCTACTCTACATCTACACTCTTATAAAATACATAAAATACACTCTTATAAAAAACAGAGTTGGTGATGATGGTGTGCCTGCCATCCTGCAATATAGGCCGTCCGATTTATATCTGACGGATAGGAAAGAAACTATGGCAATTTTGCAAAAAGGTACCCACACACCTCTCCACATTTGCAAATAAGGCCTTCCCTCGTTCATCCTTTTCTCTCACAAGATAAACAAGTCATACAAATGCATCTTGATGTTACGTGCAACGCACGGGCATCTTGCTAGTAAGAATGAAAACAAACGACAAACAAAATATTTGGACGGTGGTTCGAAGTCATGACCGCGGGCACAACGGACAAGGTGGCCTTGTATTGGTATGCTGAGCCGTCTGTTTTAACACACAGGAGCTGGTGTGGTGATTATACACACACGCACGCATGCACATGAACTGCATCCACGCAACACTCACACAAACACATGCACCCACGCACGCACGCAACACTCACACGTACACACGCAGCCACGCACGCACGCAACACTCACACACACACACGCACGCACACCAGTACACCACACGACCAACACACACTCTCATGCTCAAGTGCTCAACCTACACGTGCATGCGCACACATCAGGCCCTGACAGACACATACACAACCAGGTGATTCCCGCGCATGGGTTGGAGCCTTGTCGCGCCTGCGTAAATTTGTGTTTATCTGACCTTTTGCCTATGCGAACTGACAGGTGGGACCCACAAGGAACGTGGTCAATTTAACTAGTCAACATGGCGCCACGCAGACTATTTGGCCGGTCAACAGAGTGCAATCCGATGCTGAACTGTGAGCAAGTGACCGTATAATCACCGCAAAACGTATATAGTGACCGTAATCAGCTTATTCTGAAGTTCGGTGACCGTATTACGCTTTTCTCTCTATAGGCCCTCCAAAACTACATCTCTACACGTTCTCGCATGTTACATCTAACAACTATGCAATACAGCACTACTACTACACTCTAACACAATAAATCATATGTGTTTTTAGTTTTACTAGATATCATATTGTTACTTATAATTATTCAGTTTGCGTACATTAAAATTGCCTTTGAAATGTATAGCCAGTATCATCTACCGCGCGGGAAAATCCCGCCCTTTCCTGTTTAATCGGGTTTGTATCGATGGATCGTGCGAAACAGCAAAACTATAGTACTATACAGTACTGCAAGTGACAGTTCACTAGGCCGTCGTGTCGTCTACTCCTCCGTCGTAAGAGTGGAGCGCTCGCTTTCATAAATCTTCTAGTCCCTTTCGCCGACATGTGGGACATCAAGCTACTGGGTCCACGTGCCATACCGGAATACAGTGCAGAGCAGCCGGGGTGAAGCACCCCAGTCATGGCGCCGGCGTAGTAATGAGCAATGAGGCGTCAAATCACAAAGCTTCACCTTTCCCGCAGTTAAGTTGGAGGGACGAAGCAACCATCATTTCACTCGTTGCTGAATCCGCTTCTCCCTCATCTTCTTCAACTTAACCACGTGTTGCTTCTGCCGTTGTTCTGCCTCATGTGGGACGCGGATCGGCTTGGTAAAGCACTGACACGTGGGACCGCATGTTAGCAAACCGCCAGGACAACGTCCTCCGAAAATAAGAAGCCTAATCCTAGACTTACAAAGGGCTACGTAGCTGCTACGTATACTTTCCATCTAATCTATATATGCCCCCCTGATTTTCAGGTGGGGTGGGCCTAATCCTCTCCTTTAATCCAATCAAATAGTCCCACATCATATCAGTTCGTAACTTTACGTAAACCATTACGTGGATGTAGCATTGCTCAAATAAGAAACCTCCCCCGCCATCCGCGCGGCAAAATCACCTCCTTTTTACTAATCTTGATTCTATAATTTTCTAGATCAATATAATTGAGATTTGTATAGATAGCACATAGGAGCAAAACCAAGTGGTACGGTTAAGGGCATCCACAATGTGTAGCCAAATGTGAAAATAGCTTTTGGCATCGTGGGAACCATTGTGGACGGTGTTGCCAAAGCCAAAAAGATGGAACTGAAGCTCCCTGATTGATTGATTGAAGGAATAGAAAATGCAACGTCTCTCCTCTTTCTCCCATGCTTGGACGCATGTAGTACAGTATAGAGCACAGAGTCTACTCCCCTGTCCCTTCTATCACAAATCACAAAGCAGTGAGGCGTCAAATCACAAAAGCACGGACGAAGCAACCATCATTTCACTCTTCGCTGACTCCGCTTCTCCATCGTCTTCTTCGAGAAACCATCTCACTGTACTAGTACTCCTAGTAGTACTAGTAAAGGACTTCCTAGATGCAAATAAGGCGGTTGTCTCGGCTTGCAGGCGGCACTTGCGAACGACTTACCGTGGTATCCCTCAATGGTGTTCTCCGTCGAACGCACTTCGCCAAACCACCCAAAAAAAGATATCGTCGACGTCACCGCAATGGGGAAGGAAGTCAAATATAGTTACTACCTCCATTTTTTTGTACACAAGGCCAGTATATCAAAATTACAATGTGCAAAGGGCCACTAACACTAATCGAGGCAAAATTGATGGGGTTAGCAACCAAGGACATTAATATCCCCTGCATGCATGCGGAAGTGAGAAGGTTGGTTTGCATGGCGCTGCATTAATCAAGCAATGAGGAGTGAGATGGTTAGCTCTTTGGTCTTTGGAGAAAAAATACGCATTAATTGAGACGTGAAACGAGGATTTGTATCGATTAAATCCCGCGAAGGAAAACACCGCCTTTCTTTTTTAACACAAGTACTCCTAGTACGTAGGTACTTATCCTGTTTGGGTCTAGGCCTTGCATTGCCAAACTTCACCACACATTTTTGCCAAGCTTGCCTAAAGTTTTCAAAATGAGAAGGAGGTACACTTGCGCACGGCTGTCGCGGCGCACCGCACCCTCACACGGTCGCTCCTGCACGCCGCGGTCGCACCGTACCCTCACACAGTCGCTCCTGCACGCCGCAAACCCAACCAAGGGAACGCACCCTCACTGACACGTGCTGTCGCATGTGAACAAACCAAACTCAGCCATCCTATCGCTGACACATAATTTTCGTTCATAGAGTATGTTTATCCAACCGCATGTTGGGGAGTATCCGTATGGCCCGTGCGGTGGTCTGTTGGGGAAGAAGAAGAGGTGAGGAAGAAGGAAAGAAGGGTTATGAGACGTAGGATATACATCCATCCGCCTGAAATGGTAGACTGACCCAAGTCAGGCGACTTGCACAACAAATATATGTTTTTACATAGCAAAAGATCCATAAAAACAACAACATAAAGAAAAACTATCACTGCTCGCGGAAAGAGACGGCCTCGTCGTCTTTGGCTGCCGGCGCGAACCAGCCGTCGCTGCCGACGTGTGTCTCCGCACCGTGGTTGTCCTCGGCCTCCAGCTACTCATTCAAGCGGAGCGTGCGGGCGCTCTGCACGAACGAGAGCACAGCCCGGTTCAAGTCGAGGACGTCCGGTTCCGCCTGCAGGAGGGCCTTGATGGCAGCGGCATCCGCGCGCTCCGCGTCGAGTCGAGCCTCCGCCGCCCGGTTCAAGTCCAGGACGTCCGGTTCTGCCTGCAGGACGGCGTCGATGAGAGCGGCATCTGCGCGCTCTGCGTCGAGTCGAGCCTCTGCCGCCCAGTTCAAGTCCAGGACGTCTAGTTCCGCCTGCAGGAGGGCCTCGATGGCAGCGGCATCCGCGCGCTCCGCCTCAAGTTGAGCCTCCGCCGCCCGGTTCACATCCACGACATCCGGTTCCGCCTGCAGGAGAGCCTCGATGGCAGTGGCATGCGCGCGCTCCGCGTCGAGTTGAGCCTCTGCCTCCCGGTCCTCCTTTAGTATCGCCATGTTGAACCGCTGGTCCGCCTGCACCATGGGGGACTCGGACGCCGGCACGAAGTCGACGTCCATCGTCTCATACCCATCGGGGGCCTTCTGCGCCGCGACCTCCGCCATGAACATTGGATCGGCTTCCTCCTCCTCGTAGCTTGGCTCCAGAGAACTCGGGGATTGGCCCACCGCAAAGCGAGCTTGGGAACGGAGGTCTGTGGCGCCGACCGCCGCCGCGATTTCTGCGCGGCGCTCCGGCGTCAGCATCTTGTAGTAAGTGATCTTGCGGCGCACCATGGCTTTCCGGCGAACTAGGGGGCGCTTGATGCGGGCTAGGGGATCGAAAGGTGGGGGAATGGGCTGGAGATTTGGTGTGGTTTGAGGTCAGTGGCTGGCATAGGCCGAGCAGCGAAGGTTCTGGTGTGAATAGTGGTTCCGGTGACGACCGGTCAATCGGTTTTGACTATACATCGCTCTTGTCGCATTCGCGTTGCAGCCCGGCACGCTGGACCCTCCACGTCGCTAACCGAATGGAACACGCTTCGTCTTGCGTTTTCGCTCGCTTGTGGGACCGCAGTTTAGAGCAAACCGACGTCCCTCCCCCTCCCCCGCCCGCGTCATTTATTATACCACCACTCCCTCCGTTTTATGCGGAGTAAATTAAAATAGAGGGAGTATACTACGGATGAGGATCCCCTGACGTGGCCGAACCCATTGAGTAACTTACATGCGGGGCCTAGCAAGCATGGGGTCCGCCAGTAAGTGACCGAAAGGGAGGGTAAGGCAGGGATACCTACGTCAGAGGATGCACTTCCACTATACTACTTTGACCAAATGTTAGAGTAATAATATATGACATGCAACTTACACAAATGTTAGAGTAATAATATATGACATGCAACTTACACAAAGCATACAGGGTCTAATGCGTTTTTCGAGGCTAACTTTGACCAAATGTTAGAGTAATAATATATGACATGCAACTTACACAAAGCATACGGTCAAATTCGTATGTGAAAGGAGTTTCCAATGATATAATTTTCACATTATACATCTCATGTACTATTAATCTTGTCAAGAGTCAAATTGGAAACCATCTCGAGTACAAATCTAGGAGTACGTACAAATCTAACAATATTGATTGGGCGTTGTTGAATGTTGATACCTTTTTGATCAAAGTAGAGATGCTTTGACTACACATAAAACTTATATGTAAACTAGAAACGATAGGGGGAGTATATTGTACGTTCAAAAACGACACGAACATTGAATACCCTTTATATATGATTTGCGGATGCTATGATCACCGGTTCAAAATTTTGAATCCGCCTTAGGTATCACGTGCCCCCACTCGTTCCCTCTCGATTTCATCTCGGGGTCCGGAGATCTATTGAAAGAGGACTAGGGTGGGTACATGCGAATGATACTCGGCGGAATGTTCAAATGAGGCCTGCGGGAGGATGGACTCGACTGGAGGACGACATGATCGATGGAGAAGAGGGTTGGAGAGGAATGAGAAATAAGCAAACGCCACATGATTGTACTTGAATGGCTCAAATAAACAATAAGTTGTCTCGCTTGGCCTACATAGTGAAAGGCCTAATGCGCAACTCGAAGCACTGACGCTCGAATATAGCCGGGAAAATAGGGAAACCGACATGTGGGGCACACCCGTCAGGACGACGTAGCGCAGACTAGTCCAATGGAGTAGCTGGCCCACGACCTCCTCGCCACCGACAACCATTCATGTGGGTCGTTGGGGCCAACAACGAGGCGCGGCTCCAGCACCGCCTCTGGACACGGCGACCGCGGTGAGCGACACGCTCATATCGTCGCTAGACACGGTCGGTTTCAGTGTGCCGAGGGTGGCGTTAGTGCTGTGGCACGACCAACTGTATGTTTGGTTTGTGCCCAAGGTTGCCCCATCAAAGCATTGGGTAGCCAAAATTTTGGTTGAGGTATTGGTTGCCCATGATTTGGCCGACATTGGCAAGAAAAATGAACTAGAGTTGGCTAGAGTTCATTGGCATGCCAAAGAAATGGCAACCATCCAAACAAAGACCAATCTTTGGGTCATGACCAAAATTTTGGTTGAGGTATTGGTTGCCCATGATTTGGCCGACATTGGCAAGAAAAATGAACTAGAGTTGGCTAGAGTTCATTGGCATGCCAAAAAAATGGCAACAATCCAAACAAAGACCAATCTTTGGGTCATGACCAAAATTTTGGTAAGGTGCACTTTGGCCACAATCAAAACACACCCCAACACCCGGCTCGTCGAGGATGCACGGGGCGCCGTGACGCGTCCGCGGAGTGGTGTAGCGCAGCCAACTGTATCCTCTGGACCTGAGACCATGCCGGGTCATCTTGCTTTTTCAATGACATGCGGGGATCGCATGTGAGCAAAGGGCATCTCCAACGTTGCCACGACCGCAGCTGACTACCCTGGCACACCAAAACCCTCATCGCCGTCGCGTGGTGCGTTCCCAGCCGGCGCCAGCTGCCCGCATTCATGCCGTCCATTTGTATGTCGTCGTTAAGAGGCTCGGTGCCCGAGTAACCAACTCCGGTGACTTAATGAGTAAGGTGGCGTGACACCAAATGAACTCTAGCATCAAGGTGGCGTGTCATGCAAGAAAATGGAGATATGCAGTGCGTAAGTGAGTCATGCACTTCGATGGCACCTAGTACTACGCAATATTTTTTCTCCTCGGTGGCACGTGAATAGTGCACGTACTCAATGACAAAGCACGGGATGGTAGCCATGGACATGGTCGGCCCTTTTTGAAGAGAGTACTAATAAATAACTTTGATGTGTCCCGTCAACTCGCAGAATGACGAGAAGCTTGCTTACTACGCCTTCTCCCTCGCCAACGCGTGCACGGTGGCTCGTAGCACGAGGAGAAACTTTTGCTTACAAGCGGTGGACGTGCAGCAGTTCATTTGGTGTCAAATTGCTAAAAGTATTACTGTAGTACCATAATTATTGTTCGACTTCCGGAAGAGGAGAAGAGCCAAGCGCAAGGTCACCTACTAACCTAGTACAGTACTACTATAGCCAAAGCTGGTCCACCTTTTTAGAGCATGGTTAATTAATATAGGCGGCTCTTGCAGCGGCACATCATTTAGAGCAAGTACTCTCTTCGTAGGAACAAAGGAAGTGAAACAAAAGTTGGAGTGGATGCTAGATTTCCAATTAAAACATGATTACATAGGAAAAAAATCCTATAGCATTCTATCCTATGAATCAAACGACCAATGTAGGAAAATTATGAGGGGGGTCTCTCCAACAGTGTTCCTTGGCTCGCACCTAGCATCACGGTGGTCGAACTTGGAGTCATTCATCTGGTACACGTGGCATCTCAGATCTGGACACAAGGTGACGCGACCTCTCACTTCCTCCGCCATTTGAAGCGGCGCGCCGGTGGAGGGCTAGCATACTCCAATATTAGGTTGGCTCTATGTGATGTGGCAACTTCATATACTAACCGGATGCTGGCTATACTACTACGGTACTCACACTCCAAGAAGTGACTCGAAAACCATTCATAAATTGAGTCTATGACATGCATTCGCAACTGAAATGTACCATTCATTAAATACAACAAGTCATCAACACACAACAACAACGAGGATACATGTTGGATTATAGATTATTTCCAACAAAATGGAGATTATTTCTGACGACGCGGGAAATCTAGCATCAAGGTGGTGTGTCATGCAAGAAAATGGAGATATGCAGTGCGTAAGTGAGTCGTGCACTTCGATGGCACCTAGTACTACGCAATATTTGTTTCTCCTCATGAATAGTGCATGTACTCAATGGCAGAGCATGGGATGGTAGCCATGGACATGGTCGGCCCTTTTCGAAGAGAGTACTAATAAATAACTTTGATGTGTCCCGTCAACTCGCAGAATGACGAGAAGCTTGCTTACTACGCCTTCTCCCTCGCCAACACGTGCGCGGTGGCTCGCAGCACGAGGAGAAACTTTTGCTTACAAGCGGTGGACGTGCAGCAGTTCATTTGGTGTCAGATTGCCAGAAGTACTACTGTAGTACCATCATTATTGTTCGACTTCCGGAAGAGGAGAAGAGCCAAGCGCAAGGTCACCTACTAACCTAGTACAGTACTACTATAGCCAAAGCTGGTCCACCTGGGCTTTCTCCTGGATCAAAGCGGATCAGCTCGCCAAATTCGTCGATCGAATCGGGCGCCCCGGAACGTCGAATGAAAGGGTTAATAAATATAGGCGGCTCTTGCAGCGGCACATCATTTAGAGCAAGTACTCTCTTCGTAGGAACAAAGGAAGTGGAACAAAAGTTGGAGTGGATGCTAGATTGCCAATTAAAACATGATTACATAGAAAAAAATCCTATAGCATTCTATCCTATGAATCAAACGACCAATGTAGGAAAATTATGAGGGGGGTCTCTCCAACAGTGTTCTTGGGCTCGCACCTAGCATCACAGTGGTCGAACTTGGAGTCATTCATCTGGTACACGTGACATCTCAGATCTGGACACAAGGTGACGCGAGCTCTCACTTCCTCCGCCATTTGAAGCGGCGCGCCGGTGGAGGACTAGCATACTCCAATATTAGGTTGGGACTATGTGATGTGGCAACTTCATATACTAACCGGATGCTGGCTATACTACTACGGTACTCACACTCCAAGAAGTGACTCGAAAACCATTCATAAATTGAGTCTATGACATGCATTTGCAACTGAAATGTACCATTCATTAAATACAACAAGTCATCAACACACAACGACAACGAGGATACATGTTGGATTATAGATTATTTCCAACAAAACATTCTAGCAAATACTAAAGTTTTCGTCACACAACAAATAACAAGCAATGAAATGAAGTTCAACTCAACCAATCCTCGGCATTGGAAACGCTTGCTTTGAACCATAGGTGCTCTGGGAAGGGCCAGCTATTGTCAATATCGAGAGCAACGCAGGACTGATCATCCAGGCTGAAGCGGCATATATCAGGACCAGGGTAGGGAACCACCGAAATGTCTGAGGTATAGATACAGTTGCTTCTCATAAATGGTAGTAACGTTGTGTCAACAGCAACTGGATCGCCTTTCACCATCATTGGATAGTTTGGTCCAAGGAAGAGCGAGTTTGCTCCAAGACTATCAATACTGAACCAGGGAGAAGGTGTTGGCGCTAGCACACTAGTATCTGTCCTGAATACCATGCAACGGGTGTTAGAATAGGTCAGGAGAGGGCGACCATGGGAGACAACACCTGCTTCCTCAGTAGTAACAGTCTGAGTGCACTGTATATAGACAAGAAGAGGTGATCCATCAGAATTAGTTGCCAGGCGCCATTGAGTATATAAGTTCCGCTCCTCCTCATGCTCGTGATCATAACCATCGTCATCTCCCCCTTGCTTATAAATTTTTTCAAGTATAGGTGGTGGAATGTTCACAGGACCTTGGAAACACAAGAAGAAGGTTAATTAGTAAAGGGAAACTTGCTAACCCGCATGCATGTGGATGAAACAATTATAATTACGGTGGAAGACAAACGTACCGAAACTACGAGGATCCCATGCAAAAATAGTGCCACGAGTGGTGGCAGCAAACACAAGATCCTCGTATTCAATTGCATCACAGTACACATCCGTGTATAGAAACTGATTTTTGAGCAATATCCATCCAGTCGAACCACGAAGGACGGCAACAAGCTTGTCGAAGATAGCAACAACTTGATAGTTCTTGTAATTCCAAAAGCGGTTGGGAACTCGAAAAATTGCTATCTTCAGTAGACGACAGTCACCATGATCGTATTTGAACGTACGTAGATCATCTGTGTGCTCAACCTCAGGGCACTCGGAGATTTTTGGAAGTGGAATCCGCTGACGAGTGTACACATTCACAAGTTCCCACTCGCAATTGTACCCAATATAAACAACCAAATCTCCATTTGCGCCAGCCCAGGACTTACCCTTAAGCAATGGCATCTTGACATCACACGTATCATTATCAAGCGGCATCAACTTGCACAAGGCGAGGCCTCTGTCGTCCGCGCCCATGCGAACAGGCTTATAGCGAAGAAGATAAGGGAGATCAAACCGCTCCTGGACCCTTGGGTTCCTTGTAATGATGTTATTAGTTGAGTCGAGAATGGGCTTGAACGAACCTGCCATGCTAGCCGAGGTGATGACGTCGCACCGATCAATGAGTTCCCCCACCACGTCATCTTTTAGATCGGGGCAAGAATAACGGGGTCGTTTCTGGCTTGTTCCCTCCATGGAGAAGACGATCGAACAATGGCAGAAGGAAGGGTGAAGGCAAATGGAGGAGGGAGGAAGAGCGTGCGACAGCAGTTCCAAATCGAGAGGGAAAGGCGAAGAGTCGGTGGACGGTTGCCAGTTTGCCACGGTACACGAAGAGGCGCCCCGGCCTACACGTCCTTTCGGAAATTGTACAAAAGGACTCGCCGTCGTCTCACTGACATGTTGGAACGGGACCACATGTCAACGAAACATCGTGTGTAATTTCTCGTGCAAAATGCGATCTGGCCGCGTTGGCCCGAGGTGCCGCATTATTTCTCGACTTTATTTTTTTAATGGCGTGCCGTTCAGTTTTGAAGCACGACTAACTGGTACTGTTTGCAGAGAAAATATAAACTACTCTACCACTACTCCACCTCTAGTACTAGTAGTATAAAAAAGATATATAGGCTGGAGCTTCAGAGCTTTCTTGCTAAGGGCTGCCCACTTGCTTCTCACACTATCACCCTCTCTCCAGATCTAAAAAAGACGGCCTCTCTCTCCCTCCTCACCGGTGGTCACAGATCCGCCGGGGAAGAAAAGGACGTGCAGTGTTGACGCACTCGTCGTCGGCGAGCGAGGTCACGCACTGACGACAAGGCCGTCCTCTCAGACCTAGCGCCCGCGCGGGATGGCCTCCGTCCCCAAGCTCGCTGTCGTAGTGCGTGTGGAGGACGATGACCACGAGCGAAGCCACTTCCCGCCGACCCTCAGGTATGCTACCTCTTTTCGAACCATACCCTTGTTCTATTGCCCCATCTGCCATGTCGCTGCATGTGGATCTTTTTCCACTCCACCATCTTCCCAATTTGCTATCCTCTGCTCTGCTGGTCACGCAGACGAAAACCTTAATTTGCACTATTAAAGGAAACCCTACTTCATGCAGACTAATCCATGTCTGGGTTGAATAAGGAAAGGAAGGGAGACTGTACTGTCCAAGAGAGTAGGCATCGAACCCGCATCTAGGTTGAGAAGGGGAAAATCAGTAGCTAAGGAACGAGTCTCGTGTCTCTTGGTTGAAGAAGGGTAGAAAGGCATGACAACGCAATAGAGAATGACCAGGTCGATCGGTTTGTTGTCCTCACATAGGAAAAAGGTGGCTAAACATAACAAAAATGGGACGTAATCCACATATGCTGCCTGGATATTTGTTGCTCTGGGCAACCATACCTCCCTCACCACTCTATGCGTCCGTGGAGGTACATCGTACTGGTGCGCCCACTGTCCGAATGGGCCTCGCATGCTCTTAGTCTAACTTTTTTGCTGTTAGTATAACGCCAGCAGTCAAGTCAAGCAATGCTACTGCTAAAGTGATGCCACATTTAACTAATGCCGCACTCAGTCTAATGCCACCGATAAATTTAAGCAATGCCATTTAATGTCACTGGATTATTTCAGGGTTAGCTGTTGATTGTGGATGTATTAAAGATTTTTCAACTAAGGCATTCTAATGATGTTGCACAGCCAGTATACCAACGATGAAACTTGTTACTACCTTCAGATTTTTGCACTGTTAATGCTTATAGATTACATACCTCACTTTCATGAGATAAGTTAATTTTTTTGTACAGTGTCACCAAAATGCCAAGGCGCTGATGTCATTTTATTTTGGTTAAACTGCACAAAAAATTATGAAGACAAGAGGAAAGGTTAAGAGTGGGCACCTCCTCCTCCGGCTGTTCTCTTGATTCGTTCGATCAAGTTTTTATGTTTGATCGATTATCAAGATTGGGATAGCAATTTTTAAGGTCCCCCCGAGTTCGAAATGATATTTACCTTGGAGGTACATGGTTTGCAATTTTTTATACTGTCATTAGTTAATAATGCTAGTTACCTTCAGACTTTTGTATTTGGTTTAATGCTCATGCACAGCTAGTATACCAATGCTGAAACGTGTTACCTTTACATTTTGTATTGTTAATTCTTATAGAAATCTTCCAGTGCCAGAGTTTATTGAAATCTGTTCAGTAAAACCATTGTACTGTACCCTGTAATAAAATAACTACTCTACTGTTGCACTAGCCACTGGATTAGTGTATATTTGTAGTATTCGAAATTTCGAATGGTGTTGCATTAGCGTATGGACATAAATAAAGGGTGGCAAGCTTTCCCAGATATGTGCTCAAGAAAACTACTACCTGTTTTTCTAAATACTAGTAGACGTTTGGGTACTTTAAACTGAACCGCAAAAACCTCTTATATTAAGGAACAGAGGGTGTAGAGTTCACTCAAATTATCCCGGTAAAGCTAGTCACACCTTTGTTAAAATTAATGTTCATTATGTTATCGGAGGAGGTCTGTAAGTTTGTCTCTAATGCCTGTCGACTACATACCTGACATCATGATGTAATGTTAAGTCATTTCCTTTTGTACAGTGTCACTGAATTGTCAAGGCGGTGATGGCATTTTATTTTAGTTGAACTGCACAAAATATGCTTAAAAGAAGAGGAAAGGTCAGGAATCGATCATTCTTTCAGAAAGAACTATATATGCCTTTCTGACATCAGCCTCTGTTGCCTTATTTATTCCTTCAAAAAGGTGGTTAGAAACAGTCTTGCTACCTTTTCCCATTAAGAAATTGGAATGCTTATATTTGTGAGTCTATGCTTCAACTAGTGCCACTTTTATAGTAATCACACTTTCAATATCTATGCAAACAGGGATGCTCGAGTTTAGTGGAACTGCACAAAAAGTCCAACTGGTTCAACATTAGGAGCATGTTTTCTCCCAAACCTTTATATCCAATTGGTGGCACTATGAGCTGTTCATTAAGAAGGTACATGGTTTGCTACTATCTTGCTACTCTTTTTGTACTGTCATTAGATAGTAATACTAGTGGTTTGCATGTGAATTTATTGGCAGGGTGGACCTACATTGGAGGTGCAGGACATGATTCAATGACTGGATGCTCAATTTCGGTTGTATCGATTTCACCTCTTCCATCACTGCGAACATGGATATCCTTGGTCTGATGAAGAATAGGCGCTATATTTCTGCTCTGAACAAGCAAATCAATTCAGTATGAAATTGTCCAGGGCAAAACATGACTGTATCAAATTGTCCAGTGCAAAACATGACAGATCTAAGCGGAAGAGACATGTTTAAACCGAAAATACAAGGTGGGGTATATGTTTACTAGCTGCTTGATATTTGTGCAGACAGAGATGTCTGCCCGTTGCTATTTAGCAAACACACAAAGTGACCGCAATTTTGGTTGAACTGCACAAGAGAATAGTATAGTCACTGCATGCAGTGCCATTTGAAAATAGACACAGAAAGATTGGATAGTCACTTCATGGACTGCAGAAAAGTAGTACTGTACTATTTATTGGCCAACACTAGGTGCTTCATTGCTTTGGTCTGATTATACAATGGGCATCATTTTGCCTAAGTTAAAGTTTGTATTCCGAAAATAGTCTCGCCGTGTGATCAAGAGAAGACCAAATCATATTGCAGTGGATGTTCCTCCATCATGTGTGGTTCATTCCCATGGTTCCAGCTGTTGGTGAAACCACTTACGTTTGCAAGAGGAATTGTAGACTTCACAAACAAATTTGTCATTCAGTCTGTACTGAATGTTGGCCAAGAGAAGCATCCATGTTAGTAGGAAGAACATATGTTTTTTCTAGATCTTTGCTTTTGGAGCTACATATTTGTATATGATCTGTGAATCATTGAGATGCATTAACATGTTGATCTTATGTATGGGAATCGTACTAGTTGGTTTTAGTTGTGGCTGATCTTTGCTTTTGGAGCTACATATTTGTATATGATCTGTGAATCATTGAGATGCATTAACAGTTCCTTATATCTGTTCGCTCAGTGTTTACAAGTTACCGATCGATCACTAGCTAGCCTACTAATGCGCTCCTGGCTGTTTTAGTTGCGACGCAAGATCCGAAGTGGCAGTTTTTTGAATAGAAATGCCTACCTCTGAAGAAACTGACAAGCTGCTCTGAAGAAAATGCCATGCGAATCTGAAGAAACTGCTAGCAAAAACGTTCGCAAATGCCTTATCTCCCAGCTAAAGTTCATCAATTAATGCCCTCGGCTGCGACTCGTTGCATGCTGCTCCGCGTACTGGCTGCGAGCGATTTTGAGTGCCCGCATGCAGCCGGCCGTAATTAAGGCAGCTAACTGATGCGAAAAAAGATGCGCTTTAATTGTTGCGGGCCTTTTAAATCCGTGGAATCATTATTGACAAGGAGGGAGATGATTCGAGTGCACTCGTTTGACCGTAAGGCCGGCGTGCGACCCAGCACGGACGGGACGGGACGGCACAGTCAGAATTTCAGTTTCTCTAGTTTTCCACGGCAAGCTGGCGCGCTAAGCCATGCCTGCTTCATTATGCATTGAATTCCGATGACCGTCGCGCTACCTTCCGCTTATAAGTACTGTTTCTCGGCCTTCTATGGTGGCACCGTGACCCAACTCGCCCTATCCTCATAAGCCCCCACCGGCCCGACGTTGCTCGCCACTTATCCTCGCTCTCGCCACGTCCGCCATGCCCCCGCCCGTCCGCGATAGGCGTGGCCGGAGGCGGTCACCGCCGGAACTAGTGTTCGGTTTTTCACCGGAAGGCAGACGGAGGGAGGAGGCATTCTATCGGTCTTTAGATGGCAATGCGGAGATCGAGGACTTGTTGGAGCGCGACCGCCTGGCGGAGGAGCAGGAGTTGTTGGAGCGCGACCGCTTGGCGGATGAGCAGCGTATCGCCGATTTGCGCCGCCAGCGGGACATGGAGCAGCAGCGCACCGACGCTCTGAGTCGCGAGCAGAGCGCCCGCACGTGGGCCGACTACGTGGAGGCCGGCGCCCGGCAAATAGCCCTGGAGGCTGTCGGGCACGCACGCGTTCGCGACGCCGATTTTTACTACCAGCTCGTCAAGTGGGTTTCCCGCTTAGAAGCCGAAGCTTCGGTGGACCACGCCGGCATGGAAAGGGCCAACGCGCGCGAGCAACGCGCCCTATCGCACCTCTGGCAAGTCCGAGGCGAGGCGGAGGACGCCGGTGCCGGCGTTTAGCGTGTACCGCAGATGGCGGCCGGCATCGTCTAGTTAGCTAAGAGTAAGTTAGTACTTGTACGCTACTAGAGTATTAGTGGAAGTAGATAGTTAACTTGGCTATGATGGTTGTCAACGTGGAAGTTCAGTACTCTATATGTGGATCAGACCTGTTACTTTGCTCTGAATGTTGAACTTTCCGTTTGAACATATGGAATGGGCTGTTATTTTTTAAATGGGTTGTATTTGTCCTCCACGGGTTTAGAGGCTGACTTGTGGGCCTACCAAGTTGACGCGTACACAACCAGGAGATGATTGTACGTGGAGAGGATGACAGCAGGGACCCGCCAAGGTCATGGCAGTACGCAAGCAAAGTGCCTCCTTATTTCAATCCAATAAAAAAATGGCTCCTCGTAATGGATTTCTGACATCTGGGTCCCATGCCATTGTCAACGTAGTCAATAAACGAGAGAGTTGCACAACGAGCGGCTGACATCAGGGACCCAGCAGCTCGCCCAGTTATTTTTGTTTTGGGTTAATTTGATAAATGCCACTCCAAATCTGGTGTTTCTAAGAAATGCCATTGCAATTTCCAAACTTTGAAAAATGCCATTTCATGCCATCCCCAGTGGCATTTTTCGAAGTCTGGAGTGGCGTTTTTCAAAGTTTGCAAATTGCAGTGGCGTTTTCCAAAGTTTGCAAAAATTGCAGTGGCATTTTTCAAAGTTTGGAAATTGCAGTGGCATTTTTATGAATCGCCATATTTGTTGTGGCATTTATCTAATTTGTTTTTGAGACGGAAGCAGGGTGTCAACTGGGCTGTGCGGGGCACTCTGGCATGTCTAGACAGCCTTCTCTTTTATGTTTACCACAGACCAGCCCAGTAGTTTTTTTTCTTTCTGAAAATGGCTAGCCCAGTTTTTTGTGATTTGCCAAGTAAGTCGCTTTGTCAGGCCTATTGGGCTGCAAATCTTTCAAGACGAGGAGAGCTTCATTCGGCTGGACGAGAAAATGGCCTATCAGTAATGAGAAATGGGTTGTACATTTTTAAAACACATCAAACCGGCAATTACTTTCAAATTTCTTTTTTTCATTTCAAGATTTTAAATTGCATTAATTTTTATGCGTGGACAATTTGTTGGATTTTATATTGATATACATTTATTTTTAAAATCAGTTTGAATGTGACTCGAAATTTCGGGATTAAAAACAGTTCGGACCGCACCGAAATATGCAACATTTCGTATAATTTTTTAACCGTGGCCACAATATGGGCTGTAATGCTAACAAAAAGAATATGGGCTCCAAAAAAACCTTCAGAATTAGCAAATGGGCTGTAAATTATTAGAAATAATGGCAGATGGGTTGTATGCTGTTTTCCACAGATTTGAGGCTTTCCTAAAAAAAGGTTGACGCACAAGCAGTGACTGTTGGATGTCCATCCAACGGCCGTCGTGCTTCTTCAATCTCTGCTCTTCCTGCTCCAGCCGCTCAAACAAGCGCCGGCGGGACTGCCTGCTCCCTCCTCCCCGCGGCCGGCTGTGCTGCCGCGCAGGCTTCACCGCCCCACCGTACTCCCATCGCTGGCCTAGCCATCCCTCTACTCACCCACACCTGTTGTTATTCTCCGGCGACGGCAGACGAACCAGTAAACCCTCGTATAGTCGTACTCCCCTCCGCGTGGGAAACAACTGCCGAGTCTTCCCTGCCTCCGTGTCGTTCCCTTCCTAGGCCTCGCCGTCGTCCACCGCCCTGGTGCTCCCGGCGCGGCCTGGTCAACGTGGTCAACGACCGACATGCATCTGAAGTGGACTGTACGTGGAGAGGCTGACAGCTGGGTCCACGGCCGCACGCAAGGAAATGCCTCCTTATTACGCGCAAAATAATGATTCCTCCACCTGACATCTGGGACCCACCGAAAGGGCCTCTGTATTTCGCGAAAAAAATGTTACCGCCGCTGACAGCTCGGACCCACCAGCTATATCTTCGCACGCAAGGAAGTGCGTCCTTATTACGCACAAAAAAATGAATACTCCCCCTGCTAGCTGGGACCCAGTATAGTGGCAGGCTGACTTGTGGGCCTACTAAGTTGACGGGGACGGAGGGCTTTGTCAACTTAGTCAATATGCACGATTCTAGCTCCAGTGACCGTATGATGTCCATCCAACGGCCGTAGTGCTTCTTCAACCTCTGGTCTTGTTGCTCCAGCCGCCCAAAGCAGCGCCGGTCGTGCCGCATGCTCCTGCCTCCCGTGGCCGGCTGTGCTGCCGCGGAGAACTCACCGCCCCCTACTATTCCCACCGCTGGCCAGGCCCTGCGGCGACGGCAGCCTCACACCGCAGCCGAACCAGTGAACCCTCGTACTCCTCTCCGCGCGGGCTTCCACTGCCGCGTCTTCCCCGGCTCCGCGTCATCCCCTTCCTAGGCCTCGCCGTCGTCCACCGCCCTGGTGCTCTCGGCGCGGCGTGGTCAACGTGGTCAAGGAACGGCTTCCATCGGACGTGGACTGTACATGGAGAGGCTGACAGCTGGGTCCACAGCCGCAGCAAGGAAGTGCCTCCTTATTACGCGCAAAATAATTATTCCTCCACCTGACAGCGGGGACCCACCGGACGGGCCACCGTATTTCGCGAAAAAAACGTTTCCCCCTGACTGCGGGGACCCACCAGCTACATCTTCGCACGCAAGGAAGTGCGTCCGGGCAAAAAAAATGATTCGCCCCCCTGACTGCTGGGACCCACCAGCTACATCTTCGCACGCAAGGAAGTGCCTGACAGTCGGGACCCACCTGGTCGAAGCGTACGTAGCATTGTCATTCTGGTCGCGAACGTGTACGCACATACTGGTCGATGTAGAGGCGCGCACGTGTCGTAGTAGAGGCGCGCACGTAGCATGTACACGTACGTACAACGACCAGTGTGCAAGAAAGAAAATACGGCCACGTACGTACATACGGGCAGGGTCTCGAACGCCTACTCGCGCATACGTACGGCCAGGGCTCGTGTACATGGTTGGGTCGGAACGGAGAAACAACGTCGTCGTGTTCATGGGGAGCCAACCGGCTGGGTCGGAACGGAATGCGTCGTCGTGTTCATCGGGAGGGCTTGGACGGAACAGCCGATGGAAACGAGGCCTGTCGTACCGCAGAACGGAGGAAACGGCCTTGTGTTCGACCGGCCACGTTTGAAACGGGATCCTGTTCATCGGGAGGGGTCTGGCGTACCGCAAAACGGAGGAAACGAACCTCCTACGGTCGAAACGGTGGTCATGTTGATCGGGAGGGGTGTGGCGTACCGCAAAACGGAGGAAACTGACTTGTGTTGGAGCGCTACGGTCGAAACGGGGGTCCTATTCATCGGGAGAGGTGTGGTGTACCGAAAAACGGGACTCCACGGGATACTGTTCATCTCCACCGTCGACCCCCTCCAGCCTCCACGGGCTACTGTTCATCCACCGTCGACCTCCTCCAGCCTCCACCTGCGACTGTTCATCCACGGGCTCCTGTTCATCCAGCCTCCACCACGCGCTACTGCACTGGCTACTGTTCAACCAGCCCTCTCCACGGGCTCCTATTCAACCACCCCTCCACGGGCTACTGTTCATCCAGCCCTCCACCGTCTACTGTTCATTTTGCCCTCCACGGGGTGGTCCTGTTCATCCTGCCCTCCACGGGGTCCTGTTCATCCAGCCCCAACCGGCTCGATCGATTGGGGTCCTGTTCATCCAGAGGCAACACCATGGGGTCCTGTTCATCCACCCCCACCGGGAACTGTTCATCCAAACCCCCCCAGCAACACTCACTATTCATCCAAAGGCAGCATCGATCGGCTTCAGTTAGCAGCAGTATAGCGAAGGAATCGCTTGATCGGGTTCAGTTAACAGCCATTGATCGATCGCTCGGGTTCAGTAACGCGTAGCCTGCAGTGCAATCACTCGGGTTCAGTTAGAGCCCAACGCCTCGCTCGGGTTCAGTTAGAGCCCAACGCCTCGCAACCACGCGCGTGCGTGTACGAGAGAAACGCGCATCGCTCGGCCCCGACCACCCACCGTAACCGGGAACACCCCGATATTTTCCTCGCCCTCGCTTCTACCACGGTTTTTTCGTCATGGACGACCGAAAGAATGTCATGCAGCTGCGTCTCCGGCCCGCCCAGGACGAAAAGCCCATTTTCTGTCCTGATTTTTTGTCATAGAAGTAGGACCCCACCACATCTATGATGATACCGGGTTTGGTCACAATTATCGTCATAGAAGTGTCATAAGTATGACAGGAAAAAAATTCGTTCGGCCCAAAATGTCACGTATGTGTCTTTTTTTTGTAGTGTAGCCGTGTGCGGTGCCCCCATCCACCATAATCCACCTCGGTCATATCGTTGCAGTGCTTAGGAGAAGCCCTGCGCCAGTAGCTTCATCATCACCGTCATCACGCCGTCGTGCTGACGAAGCCCTCCCTCGACACTCTGCTGGATCGTGAGTTCGTGGGACGTCACCGAGCCGAACGTGTGCAGATCGCGGAGGTGACGTACTTTCGGTACTAGGATCGGTCGATCGTGAAGACGTACGACTACATTAACCGCGTTGTCATAATGCTTCCGCTTACGGCCTACGAGGGTACGTAGACAACACTCTCCCCTCTCGTTGCTATGCATCACCCTGATCTTGCGTGTGCGTAGGATTTTTTTTTAAATTACTACGTTCCCCAACAAAATTTTTATGTAGTGGGGGAGAGGAAAACGAGAGGCAAATGGCAATAATGTAAATTGTGAGGAGATGAGATTTGTGATTGGGAACCTGGTATATGTTGAAGATCCTCCCCGGCAACGGCGCCAGAAATGGTGCATGGCCGGGAGACTATCTTGACTTGATCCTCCTGGCAACGGCGCCAAAAATTCCTTTTGATGTCTGCTAGGACTACGTCGGATTTCCCCAAAGAGGAAGGGATGATGCAACATAGCGAGGGTAGGTATTTCCCTCAGTGATGAAACCAAGGTTATCGAACTAGTAGGAGAAGCAAGCAACACAACGTAAACAACACCTGCACACAAATAACAACCACTCGCAACCCGACGTGTTAAAGGGGTTGTCAATCCCTTTCGGGTAACGGCGCAAAAATTGGCTCGTGAACGGGAGAAAGTTGTAATAGATTGAATAAATAGATCGCAAATAAAATAAAGTGCAGCAAGGTATTTTTGTATTTTTGGTTTAATAGATCTGAAAAATAAAAGCAAAGGAAAAGTAGATCGCAAAGGCAAATAATATGAGAAAGAGACCCGGGGGCCGTAGGTTTCACTAGTGGCTTCTCTCGAGAAAAATAGCAAACGGTGGGTAAACAAATTACTGTTGGGCAGTTGATAGAACTTCAAATAACCATGACGATATCCAGGCAATGATCATTATATAGGCATCACGTCCAAGATTAGTAGACCGACTCCTGCCTGCATCTACTACTATTACTCCACACATCGACCGCTATCCAGCATGCATCTAGTGTATTAAGTTGATGGAGAAACGGAGTAATGCAATAAGAACGATGACATGATGTAGAAAAGATCTATTATGTAGAAATAGACCCCATCGTTTTATCCTTAGTAGCAACGATACATATGTGTCGGTTCCCCTTCTGTCACTGGGATCAAGCACCGTAAGATCGAACCCACTACAAAGCACCTCTTCCCATTGCAAGATAAATAGATCAAGTTGGCCAAACAAAACCCAAATATTGGAGAAGAAATACGAGGCTATAAGAAATCATGCATATAAGAGATCAAAGAAACTCAAATAACTTTTATGGATATAAAAAGATAGATCTGATCATAAACTCAAAGTTCATCCGATCCCAACAAACACACGGCAAAAAGAGTTACATCATATGGATCTCCAAGAGACCATTGTATTAAGAATCCAGTGAGAGAGAGGAAGCCATCTAGCTACTAACTACGGACCCAAAGGGCTACAAAGAACTACTCACGCATCACCGGAGAGGCACCAATGGAAGCGGTGAACCCCTCTGTGATGGTGTCTAGATTGGATATGGTGGTTTTGGACTCTACGGCGGCTGGAATTGATTTTCGTCGACTCCCCTACGGTTTCTGGAATATTGGGGTATTTATAGAGCAAAGAGGCGGTCCAGGGGGCACCCGAGGTGGGCACAACCCACCATGGCGCGCCTGGGCCTCCTGGCGCGCCCTGGTGGATTGTGCTCCCCTCGGAGCACCCCCCAGGCGCAGCCTTGGCCCATTGGGTGTCTGCTGGTCCATAAAAAATCTCCGTGAAGTTTCGTTGCATTTGGACTCCGTTTGGTTTTGATTTCCCGCGATGTAAAAAACATGCAGATAACAACAACTGGCACTTGGCACTATGTCAATAGGTTAGTACCAAAAATGATATAAAATGGCTATAAAATGATTATAAAACATCCAAGATTGATAATATAACAGCATGGAACAATCAAAAATTATAGATACGTTGGAGACGTATCAATGGCCCAATAAGGCCTCATACTCTCCCGGTGCCTATGGAACCCCTTCCGGTATTCCGATAACTTTCTGGTGCATTCCGAAACCATTCCGGAGACCAAATAGCATCGTACTATATATCAATATTTACCTCTGGACCATTCCGGAGCTCCGCGTCATGTTCGTGATCTCATCTGGGACTCCGAACAACATTCGGTCACCAAACCACATAACTCATATAATACCAAATCGACATCGAACGTTAAGCGTGCGAACCCTACGAGTTTGAGAACAATGTAGACATGACCGAGACACCTCTCCGGTCAATAACCAATAGAGGAACCTGGATGCCCATATTGGCTCCTACATATTCAACGAAGATCTTTATCGGTCGAATCGTTATGACAACATACGTAATTCCCTTTGTCCATCGGTATGTTACTTGCCCGAGATTTGATCGTCGGTATCTCTATACCTAGTTCAATCTTGTTACCGGCAAGTCTCTTTACTCGTTCCATAATCCATCACCTTGTGACCAACTCCTTAGTCATTTTCTTGCAAGCTTATGATGTGTATTACCGAGAGGGCCAAGAGATACCTCTCCGATACTCAGAGTGACAAATCCTAATCTCGATCTATACCAACTCAACAAACACCTTTGGAGATACGTGTAGAGCATCTTTATAATCACCCAGTTATGTTGTGACGTTTGATAGCACACAAGGTATTCCTCCAATATCCGGGAGTTGCATAATCTCATAGTCGAAGGAATAAGTATCTGACATGAAGAAAGCAATAGCAATAAAACTGAACGATCATTATGCTAAGCTGACGGATGGGTCTTGTCCATCACATAATTCTCCTAATGATGTGATCCCGATATCAAATGACAACTCATGTCCATGGTTAGGAAACCTTAACCATGTTTGATCAACGAGCTAGTCCAGTAGAGGCTTACTAGGGACACGGTATTTGTTTATGTATTCACACATGTATTTAAGTTTCCGATCAATACAATTATAGCATGAATAATAAACCTTTATCATGAATAAGGAAATATAAAATAACAACTTTATTATTGCCTCTAGGGTACATTTCCTTCAAAGACTTGGCGTGTACTTCAAGGAGTACTCCGGGTGTTGGCGTGTATATTCCAAGTTGATAACCGACCATGTGTTACCCTAGTTGCCCCCGGTGCCTATATAAACAATGGGGGTTAGTCCATAGAGAAATAATCATCAACCTTAGGGTATAGAACACAACATACGATCTCGGGGTAGATCAACCTGTACTCGATACTCCATCATCAATATAATCAAGCAGGATGTAGGGTTTTACCTCTTTGATAGGGCCCGAGCATGGGTGAAACATCATGCCCTTGTCTCATGTTACCAATAGATCCAAAATCCACAACTCGGGACCCCCTACCCAATATCAGCCGGTTTTAGTACCGACATTGGTGCTTTCATTGAGAGCCCCGTTGTGTGATCGAGAAGGACAGATGGCTCGTCTGCAGATCAACGACATCATTGGTAGTGGCGACGTTTTCGTCCCTGACCAGCTTTTCGCATTCGGCAACATTGTTCTTCGCCAACTCGACCGGCCACTTGGACCGTGTCGAAAAATTCACCCTGAATCAAGTTATTACGTTTGAGAGCTTGGGGTACACCGCCGATGCCCGTTGTGATCGCACGCTCTTTGGCTGGATGCTAGATCGGCTCGAGAATCCCTCGGGCACCTCAGCCTGGACCTCGGAGCCAGCTCCCGATCCGAGTTTCAAACCGGATAGTGCGCCGGAGCCAACTTCGAGTACGGACCTGATCATCACCGCATCAGATCCAACTCCAATCTCGTCGAGACCCGACTTTGAGCCGAAACCAACCTCGGAACCAGCGCCAAGCTCATCTCCGATCTCTTCCCCAACTGACCCAGAGTCAACCCCGGTCAAGCAGGACCCTGAGCTTGCGTCAAGCAATCGACGGGGCATATTTTAGGTCAATCCGGCTTATAGCCAGTCCATGGACACGGAGGTTCTCTTGCAGATAAACGAGATGCTGGACCGAATCCAGAACCTGGCGATCTCATCCTCGGTCTACGACCAGATCGGATGCAGAGCCAATGGTAGGGAAATTTACATCTCACCCACCACCCACCTAGTCACTACAGTCGAAGATCTAACCGACATACTAAACTATGGCTCGATGAGGCTACTGACATGGATGAATATGTCGATGGCACCCACGGAGCGGCCTCACCTAGGGCCATACCCCATATTGGCAATTGGGCAGCAACATCTACATATGACATCTACATGGTCGACACGCCCAAGGATCCCCCAAAACACTGACGCCCTCGTAGGCAACCAAAAGGTACCAGTGGGGCAAAGAGCCAGAACAACACAAACAGCACCACAATGGATGATGCAGAGGACTAGGGCGCGGGTGAGAACACCATGCCCAACCAGGTGAATGGCCCCACGGGGACACCAGGAAATGAGATCCCCGAAAATCATGGAGAGCCCGACAAGGACGAGGAAAGAAATTACCTCCTAGAGTCTGAGGAAGATGTCAGCCTCAGACCCGAGGATTTCATTGTCCTCGAGGACCTGTACGAACAAGAAATGTTCTGTCGGAGGCTGGTGTCCACAGCCCGGAGCATAAAAAGAAACAACAACAGCTTCAGGCTGATCATAACAGGCTCAATGACAAGTGGGTAGAGATCCTCGCAGTCGAGCAAGATTTCGAGGCATGACGCGAGGGGTGAGCAAAATCTTACCCACAACAGCGTTTGCTCCCTAACTTTGACAACTAAGCAACCCAGAATGTGCCATTCAAGCATGGACGAGCCGATCAACTTAACCGCCCCGCCTAGGGGGCAGGACAGGCCAACAGGGGAAAATAGAAATCCCCTCATAACACCTCGCCGTGAATGCAAGGATCCAATCCAATACCCTAAGACCTATGATTTGCGCAAAAAGTTAGCCGCAAATCCAGCTCCACCTAGATCCATTTACAGATCAAGAGGACATGCGCTCGCTGGACTAGTCGGAGGCCTGGTTGGACAGGCACGGACGGGCTCGGGAGCAAATATATGCTCGGATGCCAACCGATATTCGGCACGAGGCGGCTCGTTTTCGAGGACCCGCACACCCGATATGCTTTACAGACGAGGTAATGGAATATTAGTTCCTTGAGGGGTTTAAACCCGTAAACATCAGGGCATACGATGGAACGACTGACCTGGATGTGTGGATTGAAGATCTCCTTCTCCACATTCATATTGCTCGAGGAGATGACCTCCACGCCATCAAGTACCTTCCACTGAAGCTCAAGGGATCAGCAAGGCATTGGCTCAACAGCGTGCCCAAGAATTCTATCGGGAGCTGGGAGCAGCTCGAGGACGACTTCCGGGCAAACTTTCAGGGCACACATGTTAGGCCTCCGGAACCAATGACCTTAGCCACATCATTCAGGAGCCTATCGAGTCTACTAGGAAATTCTGGAATCGGTCTTAACTAAAAAGAACCAGATAGTCGACTGCCCTGATGCAGAAGCGACCGTCGCGTTCTGGCATAGTATCCGGGACGAATGGTTTGCACAATAGCTCAGGCAAGACAAACCAAGAACCATGGCGACTCTCACCTCTCCGATGACTCGATTTTGCGTGGGCGAGGATAGCTGGCTGGCTCGCGGCACTAATGGTAGTGAGGCCATCATCTCGGAGGTTCACGATGGAAATGGCAAGCCCAATCGCAACAAGAACAAGCACTAACACAGGAACAACGATAGTGATGCCGATGATACATCCATCCATGCCGATTTCAGCAATCCGAAGACCAGCCAGAAGAAAAAAAACCTTTTAAAGGGAATAGAGATGGCCCTACTACGCTTGATAAATTCCTCGACAAGCCCTGCCAGATTCATGGCACTTCGGATAAGCCCACCAACCACACTAACATGAACTACTGGGTTATCGAGTGGGCCGGTAAGCTCGCAGTCGACGGACAAGGCAAGAGCCAGACTCGCAGTGAGGACGAGGATGAACATCGAAGGCCCAATAACAGAGGCCAAAAGAAATTCCCTCCTGAGGTCAAGGATGTGAATATGATTTACGTCACTCACATTCCTAGAAAGAAGAGCAAACACGCACTCAGGGATGTCTACATGATGAGGCACTACTTAGAGGTTTAGTACAGTATGGATGGATGTACCCTATTGAAAGGCGGCTAGGCACTTTCAAGGGCTATGTTAGGAGCAGAGCTACACCTAAGGGTTCCATTGCAGAGTGGGGGAGTCCTGGATTAGGGGGTCCTCGGGCACCCGGGCTATGCAACATGGGCCGAACTCGTGGGCCGTGAAGATACAAGATGGAAGGCTTTCCCCCGTGTCCGAATGGGACTCTCCTTGGCGTGGAAGGCAAGCTTGGCGTGTGAATATGAAGATTCCTTTCTCTATAAACCGACTCTATACAACCCTAGCCCCCTCCGGTGTCTATATAAACCAGAGGGTTTAGTCCGTAGAGGCAATCATAATCATACAGGCTAGCCATCTAGGGTTTAGCCATTACGATCTCGAGGTAGATCAACTCTTGTAACCCCTGTACTCATCAGAGTTAAGCAAGCAGGAAGTAGGGTATTACCTCCATCGAGAGGGCCCGAACCTGGGTAAACATTGTGTCCCCTGCCTTTTGTTACCTTCAATCCTTAGACGCACAGTTCGGGACCCCCTACCCTAGATCTGCCGGTTTTGACACCGACATTGGTGCTTTCATTGAGAGTTCCTCTGTGACGTTGACAGAAGGGATCGATGGCTCGCCTTTTAATCAAGGACGGTATCACTTCCGGAGGAGCCCTAGTTTCATGGCAAACCCTCTGGCTCGGCAGCTTCACCTTGGGTGCCCGTTTGGCCATTAAGCCAAAGGCAACCCCCCAAGTCGCCGAAAACCATCTCCGTGTCGGATCCGAATACTCCGGCAAGATGGATCCAGCAGACCTATCGTCTTTGAACGAGCTGCTAGATCGCATCGCCGCCCTGGGGGTCTCCATTGACTATGATTGGATCGGGCTTAAACCCGATCAGAGAGAAATCGAATCTCCACCGATCACCCATCAGGTAGCGGTTGTGGAGGAACAAGCCGGCAATGACTCTTCTCCCACGTTGAGAACAAATTATGTTCGGATTTCTGAGTCTATAGAGCCAGACACCCATCTTCGGGGGGACATCCCTTGTCCTCCGAACAAAAAATTGGACGTAAAACCTGATAATTCACCGGACACTCCGGAGCCCGGGCTGGTAACCCCGGAAATTCTTCAAACTCTGGATTCCACAGTGGGTCAGGGCGCGAATTCAAGCCCGCGCACCCACCACATGCAATATTCGCCAAGCAATTCTGGCCCTCCAGACATATGTGACCTAATGTATGTGCGGCAACAGCCTAGAGAGACAGTCCATCACTTTTGGGCCAGATTCCTCCTTGTTAAAAACAAGATAAAAGACTGCTGCGACGACGACGCAATTTCAGTATTTTGCAACAACTGCACGGATGAGGGAATCCTTAAACCGCCATTGCATACTGCACTTTGCAGATTTGGCACACATAGCACAGAAGTATGCGCAATGGAAAGCGCCTAGAAAACTCAAACTGCTCACTGGGAACCGCAGGCCGTTAAGCCATCTCCCGGACCAGCAAAAAGGACGCCCCCTCGCAGGTCACCTAATCGTCACCCCGTAGACAAGAAGATTAAGCCCTTTACAGGACATAGAACTGTCTTCGAGGAATGGCTCGATGGGGCATGTAAAATACACACGATGCCGAACACCAAGCCAACGCCCAGCCTACGAGCATGTTGGATACTTCGGCAAGTGGCCAAGAGCGGCGAGGGCATCCTCACCAACACTACCCTAGAAAAGTACTATTCAGAGGACGACGATCCTGAAGTACTCACTGTCTTTGAGACTTTCTCGTCGAATAATCGGCACAAACGGGCGCTCCACAACCTCGCCAAAGTCTGCCAAGTAGCAACAATAAACCCTTGGAACGACACGGTGATTACTTTCAACGCTGATGACGAACCAAGATCCCGCTCAGTCCGGGCACCAGCCGCTCTGGTCCTAAACCCAATCGTGGACGGCTTTCGGCTCACTAAAGTGCTAATGGACGGTGACAGCGGACTAAACCTCATCTATGAGGACACGCTCAACAAAATGCAAATGGACACGAGTTGCATTGAGCAGAGCAATACATCCTTAAGGGGAATCATCCCTAGCAGGGAAGCAAGATGCTCAGGGAAAATTAAATTGGATGTGGTATTCGGCACACCAGAAAACTATAGGTCCGAGGAGATAATCTTCCAGGTGGCTCCTTTCAACAGGGGATATCATGCCCTGTTAGGGCGAGATGCATTCACACGCTTTCAAGCTATACCCCATTACGGGTACATGAAGCTCAAAATGCCCGGGCCCAATGGTGTTATCACTATCTCCAGTGATCCGGTCATAGCACTCCGCACTGAAAATAAAACCGCATCCCTGGCCCTTGAGGCACTGTCCGAAGCCCTAGCGGCCGAAGAACTCACCGCTCTGCGCTCCACAGTGGATAGGGACGACGTAATTCTTGATAAAAGGCCCAAATCCACCTCTTTCAAGCTAGCTGATGAAATCGTCAAATTTCAAGTTCACTTGACGGATCCCAAGAGAACAGCCTCCATTGGGGCACAACTGGACCCAACGGTCGACGCTGCATTACGCATGTTCCTGCGCGAGAACTGGGACATCTTTGCCTAGAACCCCTCGGATATGCCAGGAATCCCAGCGCACTGGCCGAACGTAGTCTCATTATAATGAAGGGATACAAGCCAGTCAAGCAAACACTCCGGCGATTTTCCGAACCCAAACGACATGCTATGGGGGAGGAACTAGACAAGCTACTCGAAGCTGGGTTTATCAGAGAGATCAAGCATCCGGATTGGCTAGCAAACCTGGTCATGGTACCAAAGAAGGATAAATCATGGCGCCTGTGTGTCGACTTCAAAGACATTAACAAGGCCTGCCCCAAGGACCCCTTGCCACTACCGCACATCGACCAGATTATTGATGCAACCGCACGACACGATTCACTGTGTTTCCTTGACGCATACTCCAGATACCATCAAATTAAGATGAAGGAATCCGACCAAGCCGCAACGGCATTCATCACCCCTTACGGGCCTTTCTGCTTCAACACTATGCCTTTCGGGCTCAAGAACGCCGGTGCTACTTACCAACGCATGATACAAACGTGTCTGGAAAAGCAAATCGGTAAGACTGTGGAGGCATATGTAGATGACGTAGTCATCAAAACCAAGCATGTTGAATCATTGGTGGATGACTTACGCCTTACATTCGATAACCTTCAAACATATGGCATAAGGCTTAATCCGGAAAAGTGCGTTTTCGGTGTTCCCGCCGGCAAACTGCTCGGGTTTATTGTCTCCAATAGAGGAATTAAAGCAAACCCAGCCAAAATCCAATCCCTATCACAATTGGCAACACCAACTGACCTCAAGCAGGTCCAAAAACTAGCCGTGTGCGTGGCAGCTTTGAGCCGCTTTATCTCCAGATTAGGAGAAAAGGCATTGCCATTGTATCGCTTGCTTCGACGCACCAACCACCTTGCGTGGACGGATGCTGCAACAGCCGTACTGGAGGAAATAAAAACTTTGCTGGCAAGCAACCCCATCCTGGCCGCACCATACGTCGGCGAACCAATGTTGCTCTACATATCTGCAACTCACCAGGTGGTGAGTGCGGTGCTCATCGTTGAACGAGAGGAAGAGGGGCATAAGTTCCCACTCCAAAAACCAGTATACTACGTATCGACGGTCCTTACACCATGCAAATCCCGATACCTGCATTATCAAAAGATAGCCTATGCGGTCTTTATGGCATCCCGCAAACTGCAGCATTACTTTCAAGAATGCTCAATCACGATGGCCTTAGAAGTACCACTCAATGATATTATAAACAACCGGGACGCCACTGGCTGGATTGCCAAATGGGCCATTGAGCTCTTACCATTTGAAATAACTTACAAACCACACTGAGCCATTAAATCTCAGGTGTTGGCTGACTTCGTCGCCGAATGGACAGAGGCCGAACTCCCTAAAGAGTACGGCTCGTATTTCAACTGGGTGATGCACTTCGACGGCTCGAAAATGTTAGCCGGACTTGGGGCTGGCGTCGTTTTGACACCCCCACAGGAGACACGGTCCGTTATGTGCTCCAAATATTGTATACAGACTCTAACAACGCAGCCGAGTACGAGGCCCTATTGCATGGTCTCTGGATGGCTGTCTCCATGGGCATACAACGCCTTGAGGTGCGAGGGGATTCAAACCTTGCAATATCCCAAATAAACAGAGAATTCGACGCAAAAGACCCGAAGATGGCGGCTTACAGCAACGCCGTACTCAAAATATCAGCTCGGTTTGAGGGGCTCGAGTTTCATCACGTGGCTCGAGAGAGTAATCAAGCCGCGGACATCCTTGCTCGCATGGGCGCTAAACGCGACCCCGTCCCACCTAACACCTTTGTGGAAAGGCTCTTTAAGCCATCCCTGGTGTGGCAGGACGAGAACGGCAACACTAGCTCGGGGCCGATCACACCCTCAGATTCTGAACACAGTTCCGATATCGTCAGGGGCTCGGGCACTGAAATAACACCGTCGGCCCATGAACTCATGGCTGTAATTGCCCCATGGACCGAGCCTTTCCTTGCCTACCTGACTAGGAATGAGCTCCCCGAGGATCAGACTGAGGCCCGTCGTATTGTTCGACGCTCGAAGGCCTACAAAGTTCACGAAGGGGAACTATACAAGAAAAGTACTACCGGAGTCCTTCAAAGATGCATCTCCGAAGAAGAGGGCCGGCAACTCTTGGCTGAAATACACGTTGGTCTTGGCGGCCATCACGCTGCAGCTCGGGCCCTTGTAAGCAAGGCCTACCGTACGGGTTTCTTTTGGCCCACGGCCTGAGCAGATGCACAGGACCTCGTACAGCGCTGTGTTGGATGCCAGCTTTTTGCTAATCAAAGCCACATGTCGCCCACTGCCCTACGAACAATCCCCATCACCTGGCCCTTTGCGGTCTGGGGGCTTGACATGGTCGGACCTCTTAAAGGGGGAAGCCATAAGAAGAAATACTTATCGGTTATGGTTGACAAGTTCACTAAATGGATAGAAGCCAAACCAGTTAAAACGGCTGAAGCCGGGCTGGTGATAGACTTTATATCCGGCGTCGTACAGTGTTATGGTGTCCCACATAGTATTATTACTGACAACGGCTCTAATTTTACAGCCGATGAGGTGAAAATTGGTGCACCAATTTGGGCATCAAGCTCGATTACGCCTCTGTATATCACCCTCAGACAAACGGTCAGGTCAAACGGGCTAACGACATGATCATGAGCGGCATCAAACCCAGACTAGTGCGATCTCTGCAAGAATCAGACAAACACTGGGTAGAGGAACTTGATTTCGTACTCTGGGGGCTGTGGACCACGCCCAACCGCATGACCAGATATACACCCTTTTTCATGGTGTACGGTGCGGAGGCAGTCTTGCCTTGTGACATTATTCACGACTCACTACGTGTGTGCATGTATGAAGAAAGAGAAGCTGAGCTCGATCGGCAGGACGACTTGGACGGCCTGGAGGAGGAGCGTGATGTCGCGAAGGCCCGTTCCGCATTCTATCAACAGCAGGCTCAGCGATATCAAAGCAGAGAAGTACGGGGTAAGACTTACAATGTCGGTGAACTCGTTCTACGCCTACCAGAGAAGAAAAAGGGCAAGCTCAAGCCCAAATGGGAGGGTCCCTTCATTATAAATGAATTTCTCACTGGAGGAGCCTATCGCCTTCGTAATGCTTCGGATAATCGCCTAGAGCCAAACCCATGGAACGCTGCAAGGCTCCGAAGATTCTACGCCTAAAGTCCGCACATATACCCCTTTTTCCTCGTTCCTTCTTTTCTCTTTTTCACTGTTTTCTTTTTTTACGTTTTATGCGACTTTTAGCTCGTGTTCGGATAAGCCGCACACCTGAGGGTCTACATCCTTAAATGTACATACCCCACAATACCTGGGGGCTTCTTTTTACAAGAAGTTTATTTTTTTCGAGCATCAAGCTCACCCTATATATGTGTCATCTACTCATATATGTCTTTCCTTCACCATTATATACACCTTTTATGACTTAAGATTTTGCCAAGCTGGGTTGCCTAGCTCCTGTGCTTATGCCCTACGTTCCCGCTTGTTCGGCTAGAGCATAAAGGGAGCACCTCTGCGATTGTTACAACCGGGTTATCCGGACATGTACCTCAGACTCAGTGAAGCCGAAAGCTAGCGTTCTTAAGAGAATAAGTCGTCGGCGGACAAAAGACGAATTGCCCTCGTTGCAATACACAACCCCCAGACTATAACGTATGCTATGATCGTTAGCATCACAGCTTCGGCATGCAAACAAACAACGCATGCTGGCCCAGGGAAAGGAACCCTTAACGGAACTATTCTCCCTGGAAGATGTTTCTTACAATTAAATGTAATATAACATAACTCCCCAAAAACAACGTGTCTGTTCAAGCAACTATGACCGGATTGCCTGGTTTCCGAACATACTTTGGTGTTTACCTACGGTATAGTATTCAGAAACACTCCAACCCTCGGGTCTTCGGAGGTCGAAGCAGAAAGTCTGCCATGACAATAGTTTTACAAATTCGGTTGGGGACAAGTTTCTCGATGAAAGTACATTGCTACTTGGACTAAAAAACTTCTTCTTCCTCTAGACCCTCTAACAGCTTGTCTAGTCACAATCTTGTTGTGAATACTTGGCGGCCATCTTCACTTGGTCGTACACCACGCTGACCGGAATTTCCTGTCCATCGGATCCTCGAGGTCCGACCCGCGCCAAATGATTCGGATCAAGTTTGGTGTACCGTGTTTTTACCATGACCCAGGCTTCCCGAGCACCTTCTCGACATGCTGATATCTTCCATAGTGCAAAACGGCGCCGAGCTCCCTTAAATAAATTGACGAGTTCCTCCATACTTCCTGGAGGAGAATCGGCTGGCCATAAAGCCTTAGCAATGTTTCTCATTGCCTTCCGAGTTCGCTCATGCATCTTGGACAACTCTTGTAGCAGGTCGCCTTGAAATCCAGACACCTCTTGTTCGGGCCGCCCTGTTAGCACACCTACAGAAATAAACTTGTTACGATTCGCTTTACGGAATTGTACGCAAATAAGTTTACAGGCATACCGAATATGCCACCTCTCAGCCTTCTATTTTCCTTCAAGGCATCCGCCAGTTGGGCTCGCACGTCTTTCAGCTCTTTGCCGAGCTGGGTGTTGGCATCCTGCAGCTTGTTCTTCTCGTCCCTGGCCCATGTAAGTACACATTGACCAGCGGCCTCTTGCCTTTCGACATGTTCTTTATCCGCCTGCTCGGCTTTCAGTTTCTCTTCCAACTGCTCCGACGATCCTGCTATCATAAAATACAACAGTGTTTATTCGCATAAACACTACAGGCACATGATCGTATTTCCCGGACAGAAGAGGACATTACCAGTTGGTGCATCCTTGGATTTCGCCAGTTCGGTGGTAATGGTAGCCAGCTGGGTCTGACACTGTTCTAGCTCCTGAGATAGCATGTTGTTCTTCTCGGTGAGTACCTGCTTATACATCGATCCTTAAAATCAGTTGCTTCAACTGTTTTCAAGTCTCGGGGGCTACTGGTACATGACTATTGAATCTACATAAAATAAACATTACCCGCATACCCTTTGAAAGCTGGTAAGTGGCTCCAGCAAGCCCATCCTGAGCAGCTCAGATATATGCATCCACCGAGATGAAGGCATTGAATGCCTCTTTAGTAAAGTTAGGATCGCACATGGCTGCCCTCCTACGCTGATGGTTCATTGCACTCTCCACTTCGGAGTTGGTGACGGATACATTATCCGAATCATCGGAGAGAGGACAATCCAGCATAGCGCCTGCATCGGCTCTAGCCCTAGAGGCAAGGTCCAGGGTCGGATTGGCGGACATATGTCCGGCAGTATGTCCGGATATAGTCCGGTGAATGCACTTCCTAAAACAGGGCACAGCAGAAAACGTCATAGTTTGGTATGTTTGCCACCGGACGTATTAAAAACCGTACCTCTTTTATGAAGGTAACGACTTGGAAGTGTCGTCGTCCGCCTTTCTTTTCGAAGACCCGCCCTGCACCGGCGTCCCCTTCTTGAGGGACGATCCTGAGGCAGCGTGGCGAGACGAGCGCCGCCCCTTTGAAGCGCAAGACAGTGCAGTGGGTGAGGCGTGATCGGAAAACTCTTTTGGAGGAAATGTTCCCTGGGCACTTACATGGGAAGAAGGGAGAAGGCCGGGGTAATCGGCTACGATGGCCACTTGTGTGCCGTCTTAGCTCGTCTGATAAAAGGCCCCCTCCTTAAGCTCCACGGATATGTCCGGATCCTCCTCAAATCCGGGATCTAGGTCCCGAATATGGTCTTCCGATTGCGGAGCGGGGCTATAGATCCCTGCGGTGGCCTTCCTCCATTCCTGTTAAAAGATGGCCGGGTTAAACTCAACTAGTTGCGGCTCAGGAAGAGGATTGAGTAAGGTTCTTGGTCAAAAGCTTACCCAGCTAGGGGGCTTGTACATGGAAAAGCCATCTCGGCACTTAAGGCGAGTAAATTCCTCTTTCTCCCCTTTATAAAGATCAGCCAACATGGCGGCCAGGGCGGCGAAGTTGTCCGGGCCCTTGCGCCCGTAGCGAGATGTATCATCTTCCCCGTTATAGTTCTACATGGGAGTCCTCTGGCTTGGAGTGGCTGAACACCCCATGTTATAGAAATCGCCATAACCTCAATTATGGACAATCCGGATTGGGCGAGTATTTTTATCTTGTCCATTAACATCTTGACCTCCACACTATCTGCCTCCTCGAGACTCCGGGGGCGCCAGCTGTGGCGTTTCTTTAATGGGGCGTTGGAAAATTTGGGTAGGCCTCGTCGGATTGGGTCCGAAAGAACGACATCTTCAATATAAAACCACTCCGAGGGCCACTCTTCGGATGCCTTCTTCGGAGTGCCGGATAGGTATCCTGTCTCGGCTATGCGCCATACTTCGGCACCGCCCACCTCGAATATGGATCCCTTTTGGGAGTGAGGGACGAGGCAGAAAAGCTTCCTCCATAGCTCGAAATGGGCCTCGCAGCCTAGGAACAACTCGCATAGAGCAACGAAGCCCGCGATGTGCAAAATGGAGCTTGGCGTGAGATTGTGCAGTTGGAGGCCATAGTACTCTAGGAGACCTCAGAGGAAGGGATGGATTGGAAATCCAACGCCTCCTAAGATAAAGGAAACGAAGCACACTCGCTCCGGTTCCGAAGGATTCGGGAAATTTTCTGCCAAGGCTTCGCCGGTAAAAGAAGTTAATCCCGCCCGAACGGGGACTAGATCCGCAGGGGGAAGATAGCCCTACACCTGGAGCTGGGTCAGCTGGGCATGGGATATAGAGAAACTCTCCCAATCGCCTTTTTGAGGGCCGTGGGGGCAGGAGGAAGAACTAGGAGCGCTGGCCATGAATGCGTGGTTTCTTGAGGCAAGATCGAAGGATTTTCGTCTGGTATGGAACGGCATCTGAGATTTAATCTCCTTAAATAGACACCTTCCGTACGCTGCCAAGGGGTTAGTTGCAAAAACGCTTGGACCCTTCGTATTCATTTGCCACGTGGAAGCTGAGGCGATGGAGGCACAGAAGCCGAAGGGTATAGCATTTAATGTAAAACCGAGCTATTCGAAGAATTCACCCTACCAAGACCGAAGATGTAAAAGTCGAATACAGTCCTTTGGTTCGGATGCTTTGAAATACTCGGAGGAGGAACCCGCCTTGCAATGTCGAAGAAAATGTGCGCACCGGATACATCGTCATTGAAGATTGGTTCGGGGGCTACTGAGGGAGTCCTGGATTAGGGGGTCCTCGGGCGTCCGGGCTATGCAACATGGGCCTAACTCATGGGCCATGAAGATACAAGATGGAAGGCTTTCCCCCGTGTCTGGATGGGACTCTCCTTGGCGTGGAAGGCAAGCTTGGCGTGCGAATATGAAGATTCCTTTCTCTATAAACCGACTCTGTACAACCCTAGCCCCCTCCAATGTCTATATAAACCGGAGGGTTTAGTCCGTAGAGGCAATCATAATCATACAGGCTAGAGATCTAGGGTTTAGCCATTACAATCTCGAGGTGGATCAACTCTTGTAACCCCTGTACTCATCAAAGTCAATCAAGGAGGAAGTAGGGTATTACCTCCATCGAGAGGGCCCGAACCTGGGTAAACATTGTGTCCCCTGCCTTCTGTTACCTTCAATCCTTAGACGTACAGTTTGGGACCCCTACCCGAGATCTGCCGGTTTTGACACCGACACAGAGGCCTACATTGCTACATAAGCGTTGACATTCTACTCAAGATACATTGAAACAACTGATTAGCCTAGCAAAAAGGTGGGCGAAAAAATCCCGAGCTCAATGTTTTCGATCGTGTTGTTCAAGTAATAGGGAAGAGTCGACAAGATGACAAACCTAAAGATTTGGACAAAATTGTTTGGTATGTGGTGAATAACTGTCTTGAGATTCTGCCTTATATTGAGTAAGTGCTGACTGCTACAACTTATACATCATAATCTACTAAACTTGCAGCACATTCTTATATATTTAGATTTTTGACACGATAACTATGTTCTACAACATGTACAAAGAGGAGTTACTGTCACAAAATCCAAGAAACATTCAGAAACAGGTTAGGGAAGGATTGACGAAATGGTTTAAGAGCCGTGTAAGGTTTTGAATTTCACTGTCAGTTTTCTTAATATAGTGAGTACATAAAATGATCTGCTTGTCTATTTTCTAACCATAGATTAAGAAGATGCGGGAGGAGCGGCAGGCAGTTAGTGATAGCCTTTATGCACTAGCAATGGCTCCTTATACTCGGGTAAGACATTATGCATCTTGCGTTTTTGGAGATGCGTTACTGAACCCGAGCGATCGATCGATCCCCTGCTGTTAACTGTACCCGAGTGATTCCTTCGCTACTGTTGCTAACTGAAGCCGACCGAACACTGCTGCCTCCTTCCCTTGATGAACAGTGAGCGTTGTTGAGGGGGTTTGGATGAACAGTTCCCGGTGGGGGGTTGGATGAACAGGAACCCGTGGTAGTAGAGGCCGTTGCCACTGGATGAACAGTACCCCGATCGATCGAGCCAATGGATGAACAGGACCCTGTGGAGGGCTGGATGAACAGGACCCCGTGGAGGGCTGGTGGAACAGTAGCTGGTGGAGGGCTGGTTGAACAGTAGCCGGTGGAAGGCTGGATGAATAGTAGCCTATGGGGGTGGTTGAACAGGACCCCCGTGGAGAGGGCTGGTTGAATAGTAACCGGTGGAGGAGCGTGCGGTGGAGGCTGGATGAACAGGAGCCCGTGGATGAACAATCGCAGGTGGAGGCTGGAGGAGGTCGACGGTAGATGAACATGAGCCCGTGGAGGCTGGAGGAGGTCGACGGTGGAGATGAACAGTATCCCGTGGAGTCCCGTTTTGCAGTACGCCACACCCCTCCCGATGAACAGGACCCCCATTTCGATCGTAGCGCTCCAACACAAGTCCGTTTCCTCCGTTTTGCGGTACGCCACACCCCTCCCGATCAACAGGACCCCGTTTCGACCGTAGGAGGTCCGTTCCCTCCGTTTCGCGGTACGCCAAACCGCTCCCGATGAATAGGATCCCGTTTCCACCGTGGCCGGTTGAACACAAGGCCATTTTCTCCGTTCTGCGGTACGCCAGGCGTCTTTTCCATCGGTTGTTCTGTCCAAGCCGGTTGGCTCCCGATGAACAGCACGTGTTCCGTTATCTCCCGATGAACATGACGCATTTCGTTGCCTCCCCATGAACACGACGACGACGCAGTTTCTCCGTTTTGACCCAGCCACCGCCATGTACACGAGCCCTGGCCAGATGTATGTGCGAGTAGGCGTTCGAGACCCCGCCCGTATGTACGTATGTGGTCGTATTTACTTTCTTGCACCCTGGCCGCTGTACGTACGTGTACATGCTACGTGCGCACCTCTACTACCAGACGTGCGCGCCTCTACTACCACACGTGCGCGCCTCTACATCAACCAGTATGTACGTACACGTTCGCGACCAGAATGACAACGCTACGTACGCTTCGACCGGGTGGGTCCCGATTGTTAGGCACTTCCTTGCGTGCGAAGATGTAGCTGGTGGGTCCCAGCAGTCAGGGGGCGAATCATTTTTTTGCCCGTAATATGGACGCACTTCCTTGCGTGCGAAGATGTAGCTGGTGGGTCCCGGCAGTCAGGGGGAGAAAACATTATTTTTCAGGGTAAAAAGGATGCAGTTGCATGCATGCATCCATGGGCGTGGTGCGTCCCCACTGTCAGCCTCTCACGTATAGTCATCTTCTGATGACTCTCGGTTGTTGACCACGTTGAACACACCGTGCCGAGCGCACCAAGGCCGGTGGACGACGGCGAGGCCCTAGACTGGAACGACCCGGAGACGGGGAAGACGCGGCAGTGGAGTTGCAGATGGAGAGGAGTGGGAAACTTGACTAGTTTGGGTGCGCGGCAGCACTGCCGCCCACGGGAGACAGGAGGAAGAACAGAGGTTGAACAAGGAGCACAGCTGTTGGATTAACATCCAATGGTCCAGCTGCTAGAATCATTTGTTGATTAAGTTGACAAAGCCCTGCGCACATGTCTGCTTAGTAGGCCCACAAGTCAGCCACCAAATCTGCCGGGTTCCAGCTGTCATCGGGAGGAATGGTTTTTTTCGCATAACAAGGAGGCCCTTCCTTCCGTGCCAAGATATAGCCGGTGGGTCCCAGCTGTCAGGGGGGAGGTAACATCTTAATAAGGAGGAACTTTCCTTCCGTGCGACCATGGACCTCGTGGGTCCCAGCCGTCAGGCTCTCCACGTACAGTCCTCTTCCGATGACTCTCGTATGTTGACCACGCCGCGCCGAGCACACCAAGGCGGTGGACGACGGCGAGGCCCCAGACTGGAACGACCCGGAGATGGGGAAGACGCGGCAGTGGAGTCGCAGACGGAGAGGAGTGGGAAACTTGACTGGTTCGGGTGCGGGGTGGGCCTACACTCGGCAGAGAATAACAGGAGGTGCAGAGTGGAGGGATGGCCTGGCCATCGGCGGGGTAGCGTTTCGCTGAGGCACGCAAAACAACGCCGCTGGACGCCGGAGGCTGGAGCAGGTGGTCCCGGCAGCGCTGGGGGAAGAAGATGAGAGATTGAAGAAGAATGTCGGTCGTTGGATGTAAATCCAACGCCTTCTTAGGCTTCGACCTACTGGCCCACATGTCAGCCAGTCCATTTGTTTTTTAGTCCATTTGGTGGGCTGGGTGAAACAATGATGTAGCATCTATGCAGCCCGTTTATATATATATGGTAGAATTTAAAGCCCATTTGCATTTTTCTCGAATCCGCGGACTTGCTGGGCTGGGTGAAAATATCATGTTGGGCTGGACAGAGAAATGTTATAAAAACATAAACACATGATTGCACGTCTATTACTGCATTGGTCAGTAAAATCTTTGCAAGCTTATGTACGCAATCACTAGGAGTTAACTTGCCAAGTTATATATAAACAATTATTATTATTATTTTGTAAGAACTTTCAACTTACGAAATAAAATATCATTTTAATTTGATGAGTTAATAGTATGTGGGGTATTATTATTTTTTAGGCTAGACGTGGGACAATTGAGTTGGTTCTAGGGAAAAGTACTGGGAGAAAACTCAGTTTACATCGAAAAAGAAAGTGGGAGAAATTTCAGATATAGGATTAATGAAAACGAAAAATAAAGCAAGTGGGAAGGTCTATAAAATGGTTGGACGAACGACAGGTTTAACGAAACCTTATGTTGTTTCTATTATATGTATATGTAATAAAATAATATATAAATATAGGTTCAGTTTTGCATTCTTATAGAAAACATAGGTTCAGTTTTGCATTCTTATAGAAAAATAGAACTTAGTTGTGCGTCGTCATGAAAAAACAAACATAACTTGGGCTGCTGATGTTATAGACAAGCTAGGTTGGGAGGCCCAGAGGCCGCTTGATACCTATTGGATCCAAAAAATGTTGAAACATGTCGTGGGCTGCCCATGTTAAACAACAAAACCTAGGCCATGGACCTGCTGGGCCCGGGACTGTCAGCCTCTCGATGAACAGTTGTCTCCCGATTCCTCTTGTTTTGCTGACCATGTTGGGAACGACAGACGGCGGCGCCACGGCGAGAGCACCAAGGCGGAGGACGACGTTGAGACCTCAGACCGAACGAACTGGAGCGGGGGAAGACGCGGGCGGAGGGGAGTGCGAGGGTTGACTTGTTCTGGTGTAGGGTGGGCCAGTGGAGCTGCCGCCGCCGGACAATGTGTGGGAGTAGAGGGATGGCCTGACCAACGCCGTAGGCTATGATGGCCAGCCGCTGTATAGGAAGAGGACGAAAGATTGAACAAAATAAAGAAATACAAATTGATAGGTGGTTGGTCCCATATGTCTGTGTACGAGACCTGCTTGGTCCACCTGAGAAGGGGAATATGTTGGGAGGAAGGAGATTCAAAGCACGGCAACCAAGTGCACTAGTTTTTTTAATGGACAAGTGAACTAGTTACATACATAAGCAAATAGCCACTAAAAAGAGCAAACAGGTTAATGGGTTCTTAAAAGAAATATTTCGGACAAAATAGATAATTACGACACATAGGCTAATGGATGAAACACTCAGATGATAAAGGTGCTTATAAACAGATAAATTACAACATCTAGACCTTCCTAGCATGCTTGATCATGACGCTGCGGCTGTCCGTGTACTCGTCGGTTACGGAAAGCAGACACGCCCTCATGTCCAAGATCCGCCTGTACATGTCGTAGCATGCGTATGCGTCCTTGGCCGCGTAGGTTATATAGGCTAGATTCAGAGGTACCTCCCACGTGTTCAGGTCCTTGGTATCGTTGTCTTCTTTCATGTTGGCGTATCAGGGGTCGATGATGGTCTCGGCGAGGTCAACCACGGAGTCCTTCTCCTGCCCGTTGCCGATGATCTTGTATTGCTTCTGGATGTCGACAAACTTGTTGCACCAGATGGCCGAATCTTCGCGTTCCTCCTTCTCTCCATCGTAGCGAAGGTGCAGTCGGCGCTGCCGATGAAACGGGCGAATGCTCCAGAACCTCTGATGGCCCTACAGCAGTGGTAGATGAGAACCTCGTCGCGCACACATACCTGGGCGACGGTGATCCGCTAGTCCCTATCAGGAGACGAATGGATGGGCACAAGGTCTACTCTTGCAACCTTGTGATTTCTCGTCCTAGGTACTGCTTGAACTCGGCGAGGCAGCGCTTCACCGAGTCCGGATCATTGGTGTACATCACATTCAACTTGGTGCAGCCATAGGACTGAACGGCGAACTCAAAGGGGAACTCCTTGCTGAAGTCCATATCCAGCAGGCTCACCCCTCGGATCGCCATTGGAGTCTCTTCAAGTGAACGAGTGGGTAGGCGGCGGTGGTAGTTCGTTTTTCATCTCTTGGGGAACTGGATTCAACAGTAAACTGAGTGTGTACAGGCGACAACAGTTACTACCCCTCCCTCGCCCGCTGCACGCCCGGCAGAAGATGCACCCTCGGCGCATTCAAACGCCTCCATTAAGAAACCTACTTCGGCCACACGTCGGTTCACGAGCGGGTCTGTATTGGTACTGTAATAACAAGAGTTAGTGGTCACTTTACTTAAATTTAATTAGCTTTAATAGAAATTTATAGTTAAAACGAGCAATGCATTGGCTCATTCTATCAGTGCCACAGGATCAACATGCACAACAATTAGAATTATTATTCTCAGGACGCACATGATTGAGGGAGTCCTGGACTAAGGGGTCCTCGGGCGTCCAACCTGATAGCCATGGGCCGGACTGACGGGCTGTGAAGATACAAAGACCGAAGACTCTACCCATGTCCGAATGGGACTCTCCTTGGTGTGGAAGGCAAGCTTGGCGACCAAATATGAAGATTCCTTTCTCTGTAACCAACTTCATGTAACCCTAGTTCCCTCCGGTGTCTATATAAACCTGAGGGCTAGAGGCGAAGAATCATAATCATAGTCATACAGCCTAGACTTCTAGGGTTTTAGCCATCACGATCTCGTGGTAGATCAACTCTTGTAATACTCATATTCATCAAGATCAATCAAGCAGGAAGTAGGGTATTACCTCCATAGAGAGGGCCCGAACCTGGGTAAAACATTGTGTCCCCCGTGTCCTGTTACCATCGACCTTAGACGCATAGTTCGGGTCCCCCTACCCGAGATCCGCCGGTTTTGACACCGACGTTGGTGCTTTCATTGAGAGTTCCACTGTGCCATCCTCAAAAGGTTCGGTGGCCCCTTCAATCATCTACAGCAATGTTGTCCAAGGAGAAGTCTTCCTCCCCAGACAGATCTTTGTGTTCGGCGGCTTCGCACTGCGGGCCAACTCACTTGGCCATCTGGAGCAGATCGATAGCTACGCCTCCGGCTGTCAGGTCAGATTCGGGAGCTTGAACTACGTCGCGGATATCCGCGGAGGCTTGATCTTCGACGGGCTTGAGACCACGGCAACCGCTCCCCGTCACCGCGATGAACATGACTTAAATCTGTCATCGGACCATACCCAGGAGATAGCACATGTAACTGCCCTGGCCTTAGATCCGGAGCATATCGCACCATCCGAGGACGGGAAGCTCAACCCCGCCACGGACGACGCAGTCCCAGCAGCGTCAAAGCTGCACACAGACCCAACCTCGAGTGGAGTCTGTGTCACCGGAGGCTCGGACTCGTTTCCGGCTATAGGTTCCCAACCATGTGCGTCCACGAGCGTCGAGCTTGATCAGTCATCGATTGTTGAATTCAGCTCCACGGACATTTTTCGGCACTCGCCTTTGGGCAACGTGTTAAATTCGTTAAGAGCACTATCCTTAGCGGGGGCTCATAGTCGAATTATATCAGGTTTGAACTGGAGGCTGATGACGGAGAATTTCTCTTCCCATCCACCGCCCACTTCTTAGCCACTATCGAAGACTTAACCAACACGCTCGATTACGGCTCCGAAGACATCGACGGTATGGACGACGATGCCGATGAGGAGCAAGGCCAAAACCCATCGTTTACCGGACGCTGGACGGCCACCTCTTCTTACAATGCATACATGGTGGATACACCTAAAGAAACTAACAAAGATGACAAAGAAAACCAAGTCGAGGACAAACTTCCTGAGACACAGCCAAAGCGCCGGCGTCAGCGGCGCCATTTTCTACCTCTTAAGCACTGCGTTGGTTTTTCCCTTGAAGAGGAAAGGGTGATGCAGTAAAGTAGCGTAAGTTTTTCCCTCAGTTTTTGAGAACCAAGGTATCAATCCAGTAGGAGGCTACGCTCGAGTCCCACGCACCTACACAAAACAAATAAGAACCTCGCAACCAACGCGATAAAGGGGTTGTCAATCCCTTCACGGTCACTTACGAGAGTGAGATCTGATAGATATGATAAGATAATATTTTTGGTATTTTTATGATAAAGGGAAATAAAGATGTAAAGTAAAATAAAAGGCAATAGAAATAGCTAAGTGTTGGAAGATTAATATGATGGAGAATAGACCCGGGGGCCATAGGTTTCACTAGTGGCTTCTCTCAAGAGCATAAGTATTAGGGTGGGTGAACAAATTACGGTCGAGCAATTGATAGAATTGAGCATAGTTATGAGAATATCTAGGTATGATCATGTATATAGGCATCAAGTCCGTGAGAAGTAGACCGACTCCTGCCTGCATCTACTACTATTACTCCACACATCAACCGCTATCCAGCATGCATCTAGAGTATTAAGTTCATAAGAACAGAGTAATGCTTTAAGTATGATGACATGATGTAGAGGGATAAACTCATGCAATATTATATAAACCCCATCTTGTTATCCTCGATGGGAACAATACAATGCGTGCCTTGGTGCCCCTGCTGTCACTGGGAAAGGACACCGCAAGATTGAACCCAAAGCTAAGTACTTCTCCCATTGCAAGAAAGATCAATTTAGTAGGCCAAACCAAACTGATAATTCGAAGAGACTTGCAAAGATAACCAATCATACATAAAAGAATTCAGAGAAGATTCAAATATTGTTCATAGATAATCTTGATCATAAACCCACAATTCATCGGTCCCGACAAACACACCGCAAAAGAAGATTACATCGAATAGATCTCCACGAGAATCGAGGAGAACTTTGTATTGAGATCCAAAGAGAGAGAAGAAGCCATCTAGCTAATAACTATGGACCCGAAGGTCTGAGGTAAACTACTCACACATCATCGAAGAGGCTATGGTGTTGATGTAGAAGTCCTCCGTGATCAATGCCCCCTCCGGCAGGATGCCGAAAAAGGCCCCAAGATGGGATCTGACGGGTACAGAAGGTTGCGGCGGTGGAATTAGGTTTTCGTGGATGCCTCTGATGGTTTGGGGGTACGTGGGGATATATAGGAGGAAGAAGTACGTCGGTGGAGCAACGTGGGCCCCACAAGGGTGGAGGGCGCGCCTGGGGGGGTAGGCGTGCCCCCTGCCTCGTGCTCTCCTCGTTGATTACTTTACGTGGATTCCAAGTCCTCTAGATCATGTTTGTTCCGAAAATCACGTTCCCGAAGGTTTCATTCCATTTGGACTCTGTTTGATATTCTTTTTTTGCGAAACTCTGAAATAGGCAAAAAACAGCAATTTGGGCTGGGCCTCCGGTTAATAGGTTAGTCCCAAAAATAATATAAAAGTATAAATAAGCCCATTAAACATCCAAAACAGAATATATAATAGCATGGAACAATAAAAAATTATAGATACGTTGGAGACGTATCAAGCATCCCCAAGATTAATTCCCGCTCGTCCTCGAGTAGGTAAATGATAAAAACAGAATTTTTTATGTGGAATGCTTCTTGGCATACTTCTTAATGTAATCCTTTTTATTGTGGCATGAATATTTGGTCCGAAAGATTCAAGATAAAGTTTAATGTTGACATAAAAACAATAATACTTCAAACATGCTAACCAAGCAATTATGTCTTATCAAAATAACATAGCCAAAGAAAGCTTATCCCTACAAAATCATATAGTTAGGCTATGTTTCAATATTGTCACACAAACGTTCTCATCATGCATAACCTCGATGACAAGCTGAGTAATTGGTTCATAATTTTAACGCGCTTCAGCCTTTTCAACTCTTACACAATACATGAGCACAAGCCATGTATATAGCACTATGGGTGGAGTAAAGTATAATGATGTGGGTTATGAGAGAAGACAAAAAGGTAGAAAGTCTCACATTGACGCGGCTAATCAATAGGCTATGGAGATGCCCATCAATTAATGTCAATGAGAGGAGTAGGGATTGCCATGCAACGGATGCACTAGAGCTATAAATATATGAAAGCTCAACAAAACAAACTAAGTGGGTGTGCATCCAACTTGCTTGCTCATGAAGACCTAGGGCATTTTGAGGAAGCCCATCATTGGAATATACAAGCCAAGTTCTATAATGAAAAATTCCCACTAGTATATGAAAGTGACAACATAGGAGACTCTCTATCATGAAAATCATGGTGCTACTTTGAAGCACAAGTGTGGAAAAGGATAATAACATTGTCCCTTCTCTCTTTTTCTCTCATCATTTTTTTGTTGGGCCTTTTCTCCTTTTTTTCTTTGGCCTTTTTTAATTTAGTCCAGAATATCATCCCGACTTGTGGGGGAAGCATAGTCTCCATCATCCTTTCCTCACATGGGACAATGCTCTAATAATGATGATCATCACACTTTTATTACTTACAACTCAACAATTACAACTCAATACTTAGAACAAGATATGACTCTATGTGAATGCCTCCGGCGGTGTACCGGGATATGCGATGAATCAAGAGTGACATGTATGAAAAATTATGAATAGTGGCTTTGCCACAAAATACGATGTCAACTACATGATCATGCAAAGCAATATGACAATGATGAACGTGTCATGATAAACGGAACGGTGGAAAGTTGCATGGCAATATATCTCGGAATGGCTATGGAAATGCCATAATAGGTAGGTATGGTGGTTGTTTTGAGGAAGATATAAGGAGGTTTATGTGTGATAGAGCGTATCGTATCACGGGGTTTGGATGCACCAGCGAAGTTTGCACCAACTCTCAATGTGAGAAAGGGCAATGCGCGGTACCGTAGAGGCTAGAAAATTGTGGAAGGTTGAGAGTGCGTATAATCCATGGACTCACATTAGTCATAAAGAACTCATATACTTATTGCAAAAGTTTATTAGCCCTCGAAGCAAAGTACTACTACGCATGCCCCTAGAGGGATAGATTGGTAGGAAAAGACCATCGCTCGTCCCCGACCGCCACTCATAAGGAAAGCAATAAAAGAACACCTATGTGTCAAAATTGTTACACAACTTTTACCATACGTGCATGCTACGGGACTTGCCAACTTTAACACAAGTATTTCTCAATTTCACAATTACTCAACTAGCACACTCTAATATTACCACCTTTATATCTCAAAACACTTATCAAGTATCTAACTTCTCATGATATTTAACGGACTCAATATAGAAGATTAATTTCACGATTAAAGCAAATTACCATGCTGTTTAAGACTCTCAAAATAATATAAGTGAAGCATGAGAGTTCAACAATTTCTATAAAATATAACCACCGCCGTGCTCTAAAAGATATAAGTGAAGCACTAGAGCAAAACTATATAGCTCAAAGAATATAAGTGAAGCACATAGAGTATTCTAACAAATTCCGAATCATGTGTGTCTCTCTCAAAAGGTGTGTACAGCAAGGATGATTGTGGAAAACTAACAAATAAAGACTCAAATCATACAAGACACTCCAAGCAAAACACATATCATGTGGTGAATAAAAATATAGCTCCAAGTAAATTTACTGATGGATGAGGACGAAAGAGGGGATGCCTTCCGGGGCATCCCCAAGCTTTGGCTTTTTGGTGTCCTTAGATTATCTTGGGGTGCCATGGGCATCCCCAAGCTTAGGCTCTTGACACTCCTTGTTCCATACTCCATCAAATCTTTACCCAAAACTTGAAAACTTCACAACACAAAAGTTAACAGAAAATCTCGTGAGCTCCGTTAGCGAAAGAAAACAAAACACCACTTTAAGGTACTATATTGAAATCATTCTTTATTTATATTGGTGTTAAACCTACTGTATTCCAACTTCTCTATGGTTTATAAACTATTTTACTAGCCATAGATTCATCAAAATAAGCAAACAGCACACGAAAAACAGAATCTGTCAAAAGCAGAACAGTCTGTAGTAATCTGTAACTAACGCAAACTTCTGGAACTCAAAAACTTCAGCCAAAATAGGGAGACCTAAATAATTTGTTTATTGATCTTCTGCAATTGGAATCAATATTTTATCACGTCCTGGTGATTTTTAACAATTGTTTTCGTGAACAGAAAGTTTCTGAAAGTTTCAGCAAGATCAAATAACTATCATCCAAGAAGATCCTATAGGTTTAACTTGGCACAAACACTAATTAAAGCATAAAAACAAATATAACCAGAGGCTAGATCAAAGATTTATTCCTAAACATAAGCAAAAAAAGCAAAAATAAAAATAAAATTGCGTTGCCTCCCAACAAGCGCTATCGTTTAACGCCCCTAGCTAGGCATAAAAACACGGATAAATCTAGGTATTGCCATCTTTGGTATTTATCTTTTTAATGGAGTTATGCTCGAATCTGGGAGGTTCCTTACGTTTCCCTTCATACTCAGAGATTCTTAGATCTAGAGCATCCAACCGTTTATTGCAAAGTGTGATCAAAGTGTTCATACGATTGAGGTTCCCTCCAACATTTTTAAGGGGTTCAAGAGATTTTTGCAATTCGCCCAATTTTTCTAAAATTTGGGTTCCCTCAAGAGTGAGAGTTAATCCTTTTGGTGGGGGAAGTATTCCCACTACCCCCTCTATAATTTCATAAGCAAAACTAGGATCAATTTCAATAAAATTCCCTTTGGCGGCAAAATCAAGGAGTTGTCTATGGGATAAGGTTAGCCCAACATAAAAATTACGAAGTAAAACCTTGAAATCTCCCTCTATAGTGCAGCCACGATAGGATTCTATTAATCTATACCAAGCATCTTTTAAATTTTCTCCTTGTTTTTGTTTGAAGTGAAGAACTTCAAACTCGAGGGCAGAGGAGTAGATAAAGGACTAGCCATAACGACAAAGAAGGCGAAAAAGAGGCGAACGGAAAAGAGAGGGCGAATAAAACGGCAAGGGTGAAGTGGGGGAGAGGAAAACGAGAGGCAAATGGCAAATAATGTAATGCGAGGGATAAGGGTTTGTGATGGGTACTTGGTATGTTGACTTTTGCGTAGACTCCCCAGCAACGGCGCCAGAAATCCTTCTTGCTACCTCTTGAGCACTGCGTTGGTTTTTCCCTTGAAGAGGAAAGGGTGATGCAGTAAAGTAGCGTAAGTATTTCCCTCAGTTTTTGAGAACCAAGGTATCAATCCAGTAGGAGGCTATGCTCGAGTCCCACGCACCTACACAAAACAAATAAGAACCTCGCAACCAACGCGATAAAGGGGTTGTCAATCCCTTCACGGTCACTTACGAGAGTGAGATCTGATAGATATGATAAGATAATATTTTTGGTATTTTTATGATAAAGAGAAATAAAGATGCAAAGTAAAATAAAAGGCAATAGAAATAGCTAAGTGTTGGAAGATTAATATGATGGAGAATAGACCCGGGGGCCATAGGTTTCACTAGTGGCTTCTCTCAAGAGCATAAGTATTACGGTGGGTGAACAAATTACTGTCGAGCAATTGATAGAATTGAGCATAGTTATGAGAATATCTAGGTATGATCATGTATATAGGCATCACGTCGACCGACTCCTGCCTGCATCTACTACTATTACTCCACACATCGACCGCTATCCAGCATGCATCTAGAGTATTAGGTCATAAGAACAGAGTAATGCTTTAAGTATGATAACATGATGTAGAGGGATAAACTCATGCAATATGATATAAACCCCATCTTGTTATCCTCGATGGCAACAATACAATACGTGCCTTGCTGCCCCTACTGTCACTAGGAAAGGACACCGCAAGATTGAACCCAAAGCTAAGCACTTCTCCCATTGCAAGAAAGATCAATCTAGTAGGCCAAACCAAACTGATAATTCGAAGAGACTTGCAAAGATAACCAATCATACATAAAAGAATTCAGAGAAGATCCAAATATTGTTCATAGATAATCTTGATCATGAACCCACAATTCATCGGTCCCGACAAACACACCGCAAAAGAAGATTACATCGAATAGATCTCCACGAGAATCAAGGAGAACTTTGTATTGAGATCCAAAGAGAGAGAAGAAGCCATCTAGCTAATAACTATGGACCCGAAGGTCTGAGGTAAACTACTCACACATCATCGAAGAGGCTATGGCGTTGATGTAGAAGCCCTCCGTGATCAATGCCCCTTCCGGCAGGACGCCGGAAAAGGCCCCAAGATGGGATCTCACGGGTATAGAAGGTTGCGGCGGTGGAATTAGGTTTTCGTGGATGCCTCTGATGGTTTGGGGGTACGTAGGTATATATAGGAGGAAGAAGTACGTCGGTGGAGCAACATGGGCCCCACGAGGGTGGAGGGCGCGCCTGGGGGGTAGCCGTGCCCCCCTGCCTCGTGCTCTCCTCGTTGATTACTTTATGTGGACTCCAAGTCCTTTGGATCACGTTTGTTCCGAAAATCATGTTCCGAAGGTTTCATTCTCCGTTTGATATTCTTTTTCTGCGAAACTCTGAAATAGGCAAAAAAACAGCAATTTGGGTTGGGCCTCCGGTTAATAGGTTAGTCCCAAAAATAATATAAAGTGTATAAATAAGCCCATTAAACATCCACAACATAATATATAATAGCATGGAACAATCAAAAATTATAGATACGTTGGAGACGTATCACCATTCTAAGTCACGTCAGGGAAAAGACAGCAATACCGGCATGGGAGAGAACAATACTCCGGACGATGCCGAAGACAATGAAGATCCCGTTGAGGCAACTTCCGAACAGGACGAACGGGAAGACGGGCAAGTCAGCCCTGATGAACAGGCCATACATGAAGACTCGGAGGACAGTAATTATCTTCCGCTCTCCGAGGATGAGGTGAGCCTTGGCAACGAGGATTTTATCGTGCCTGAGGAACCTCTCGAGCGGGAGCGCTTTAAGCGCCGGCTAATAGCCACTGCAAGGAGCCTGAAAAAGAAGCAGCAGCAGCTTCAAGCTGATCAAGACCTGCTCAACGATAGATGGACTGAGGTCCTGGCAGCCGAGGAATACGACCTCAAGCGCCCAGCCAAAAGTTACTCGAAGCGCAAATTGCTACGTCAGTTCGATGATAAGGCACCGGAGCCCATACCATCATCGCACAATGCGGCTAACCGACCACCACACGGTCGGGACAAAGCGGCAACTCAAGCCGAACACCAGCCCACCCCACCTCACCGTAAAGGCAGAGATAAAGCAGCTCGGGGTTATACATATGACCTCCGGCAGGACCTGGACAGTAGAGCAGGACATACCAGATCGATCTACGGATCGCGAGGACGTGCCCCGACAGGCGGCGACGACTATCTACTCGGACGTGACAAGCCTAGTCATGCCCGGGCCGAAAACCACAAACGGACTCCATCAGAGCTACGTCGCAATGTGGCCCGATATAGAGGCGCCGCACACCCTCTTTGCTTCACAGACGAAGTAATGGAGCACGAATTCCCAGAAGGGTTTAAACCCGTGAATATCAAATCATATGATGGAACAACTGATCCCGCGGTATGGATCAAGGATTTCCTTCTTCATATCCATATGGCCTGCGGAGATGACCTTCATGCCATCAAATACCTCCCACTAAAACTCAAAGGGCCAGCTCGGCACTGGTTAAACAGTCTGCCTGAAAACTCTATTGGCAGTTGGGAGGATTTGGAAGACGCCTTCTGCGAAGACTTCCAAGGTACATATGTCCGGCCACCGGATGCCGATGACTTAAGTCACATCGTCCAGCAGCCCGGAGAGTCGGCCAGGAAACTCTGGACTAGGTTCTTAGTTAAAAAGAACCAAATCGTCGACTGTCCGGACGCGGAAGCCCTAGCGGCCTTCAAACACAGTGTCCAGGATGAGTGGCTCGCCCGCCACCTCGGTCAAGAAAAACCAAAATCCATGTCAGCCCTTACTGCTGATGACCCGCTTTTGCACGGGAGAAGACAGTTGGCTCGCTCATAGAAGCAACAGCGCCAGCGATCCGAGCACTTCCGAAGTCCGAAACGGCAACGGCAAGCCATGACGCAGTAAACACAAACGTCGCAATGATAATGATGGAACGCACGACATAACGGTCAACACCGGATTCAGCGGCCCCAAATCCGGTCAACGGAAAAAGCCATTCAAGGCAAACAGAGACGGACCATCCAATTTAGACAAGATATTGGATCGGCCCTGCCAGATTCATGGCAACCCCGATAAACCAGCTAATCACACCAACAGAAGCTGTTGGGTCTTCAAATAGGCCGGCAAGCTCAACGCCGAACACAAGGGGAAGAGGCCGCCCGGTGATAGCGATGACGAAGAGACTCACCAACCAAATACCGGGGGTCAGAAGCAATTTCCCCCCGAAGTAAAAACAGTGAACATGGTATACATGACACACACCTCTACAAGGGAGCATAAGAAGCGCTCCCTCCGGACAGAGGATCATACTACGGTTACTTCAGCCGAAGTACAAAGCGGTCTTATTAAATCACATACCTTGTCGGCCATTAAGCCACCGGTCTCCATTCAACAGGACTGACCAATTTTGGAGCTGGACTAGCAGTTCGGCTTCCGCCGTCCGCCTCATATACCTGCGAAATCTGTACCGCGCATACATAACTATGCACTTAAAATACCCTGGGCATCGGCGGAAGCACAATACGGATGGGCCTATAAGTACTCCCATAACCTCCTTCTTTTTTCTTTTCTAACTACTCTTTCTTTTTCATTATCCTTTACCACAGGTGGCTCAAAGGCTGGTCATCTCACTGACTCTATCGGAGTTCGGGTTCGTATATTCACCCAAAGGCTACTCCTGTTAAGGAGCCCCTTCACCGAGGAAAGGCGGCGTAGACGTGCGACAGGAGGTCCAAAACAACTTTTTGTAGACCGCACTCTCTATTTTGCGATCCTGTAAAGTGCCCTTTTCCTCAGCCGTCGACCCCTGGCATGTCAAATAGTCGGGGTTGTGGCGTTATTATATATAAAATGACGATTGGCATATCACTCAGGTTCCAGTGAACATAATCCGTATCCAGTATTCACTTTTCTCTAAAGAACTGAATTTTGCTCCTTTGGTTGTTTCACACACGCACCCCGACATAACTTGCCAGGGGCTCGGTATGGGAACAAAGTGAGTTGCCAACAAGTCCGAACAGCTTTATAGCATACTTCGGCATCGTGAGTTTGGCCTTATATGCATCAGCTCCGAATCATGTCTTGGGTCAATAGTTGGGTTGCCTGGCTCCTGTGCTTACTACCTTACGTTTCGCTCTATCGGCTAGGGTAGTAAACGGAGAACTACTGCGATTGTGTTTCCGGTTCATCTGGTCAAACACCTCAGTAGAGAAAGCCGAAAACTGTCTGTCATGATGCGGCGAGAGCTGGTCAACCACTCGATGACTTATCAGAATCTTTCGCGATTCCCTCCGTATTACACGAAGGACCTTTCTTCAGGTCATACATGTAACACACCGTATTGGGATAACTGCGTACATACCACGGTCTATATCGTATACCCACCGTAAAACTCCTATGGCTAAGTGAAAGTGTTAACACCCTATAGTCCGATTGCCTAGTTCGCCGCATTGATACCTCCTTCATGGACCAAGACGTTGGGTTAAGAGTGATCAAGTGCTTTTTCGAACACCCCCGTATTTTCTACGAGGGGGCTGAAGCCGACGACTGCAAAACTTTCAGATTATACAAAAACGGCCGCACAGGAGGAACCAAAGCTTTTAGGCGACACTAAAATGAAAAATAGCTTTATTATATCATGATATTGTCTTTTACAATCTCAATACATTTCACTCGAATATCATGTCTTTCAATCACTGGCCCTCTATTAAGCGGGCACCCTCTAAGACATCCTCGAAATAATGCTCCGGTGCGTGGTGGTCCTTGCCCTTGGGTGGACTCTTCGCTGCAATGTCGGTGGCCTTCATCTTCGCCCAGTATGTCTTGACGCGGGAAAAGGCCATCCGTGCACCTTCAATGCACGTTGACCGCTTAACGGCGTCGATACGCGGCACCACATCAACAAGTCACTGCACCAAACCAAAATAACTATCCGGAATTGGCTCGGTTGGCCACAGCCGGACCACGACGTCCTTCATGGCAGATCTGGATATCTTGTGGAGCTCTGCCCACTGGGCAATCTGTTCGTTCAGCAACAGCGGATGCTTCGGCATGCTAAACTGCGACCGGAACAGCTTTTCTGTTGCATGTCCTTCTTGCGCTTGGAAAAACTGCGTCGCATCGGAGACACTCTTCGACAAGTCCAACAATGCGTCTGGAGAACTCCACACTTGATTAAGCGGGGCATAATTCGGATCGCCGAACTTAGTTTGTAACAAAAAGGGCTTACCAGCCGCGATCTCCCCAGCTTGCCGGATCTCCTCCCGGGCCGCTCTAGACTCGGACCGTGCTTCTTTCGCCTCTCGTAAGGCCTTGTCAAGATCAGTCGTTCTGGCTTTATTATGTTTCTCGAGAAATTCGCAGCGGCTAGCGGCATCCTTTAGCTCAAGCGCCATCGTGGATATTCTCTCCTCGTATTGGCGCCGAGCAGCCTGTTCGGCCTTTAACTCGGCACATGCCTTTTCGGCAGCCGCATTACTAATCCGGGCCTGCTCCTTGGCCCGGGCTAGCTCAGCCCGAAGGATCTCAACTGCGGCGGCACCATGCATATCTCAGTATACAATTCTTAGCGTCATGCTTATATTTATATTATAAGCACGTGCAAAAACATACCTTGCGCCTCGTCAAGCCGCCTGTTGATAAGATCTCATCATCCGCCTCATCAATCTTCCGTTGCAGATCTGCAACCTCTATAGTTCGGGCAGTAGCCAGGGAGGTAACAGCCTGTGTTCCAATTAATCAGATTATTTCCGGGGCATATCTTTTTGATCCTCTGATCGCCTCCCTTGGGAAGCCAATCAGAGTCTCAGGGGCTACTATCTATACACAGGTGCATTTTTTGAATAAAACACAATCGAAAATATTACAGTACAAACCTCGAAGCCTCTTAGCAGGCTCGTGAAGGCTTCATTCAATCTGCTTTTTGCAGACAGAACCCTTTCAACCACCGTACCCATCAAGGTACGATGTTCCTCTAAGACGGACGCCTGTCGCAGCATGTTCGTCAATATATCCGGCGCTTCTGGATCTCCGGAAGCTGCTGTAGGAGTACGGCCTCCCTTCAAAGGGATTCGTTTATTCGTCCCTAGAGTCGTCTCCGGCTGTAAGCCGGACAGGCCGGAGCCTTTATTGTTGGCCCCCGGACCCTAGGCTAGCGAAGTATCACCTTCGGGTAGTGTCTTCATCATCCCTCTTACCACTTGTTGATCAGGAGAGACCCTTCGGGACGACACCTCAAAGTTGTCCGCCCTATTGGGCGAGGAGGCCGGTGGAGGCGTCTCGCTTCCCATCATCTCCGGGAGAAGATCCCTCGAGGAAGAGGATTGTTGAAGAAGACTGTGTGTCGAGCTGCAAAAACATATATTCTAGATGTTACCTTGGTAACAGGAAAGGAACGTGATATGTTTAAAACACCCTTGTTCACTTACGATTTGGCTAAAGGGTTGTCCTCACTGTGGGACTGTGCGAGGACGTCGTCCTCCAAGCCCGAGCCGCCCGACAGGGGCACCTTGCCTTGCTTAGGAGCCTTTTCCTCCCAACCTTCGGAGGTGGCCCTTTTCTTACCATGGGGAGAAGGTATGTTGGCCTCTCCTTCACTTTTGTCTTCGGGTGATGGAATTTTGATCTCCCCGGACACAGTGTCTGATATACCTTCGGGGTGGAGGCCACCTTTGGTCCTCCCGCTCTCCGCCTTGTCCTCCTTCACAGGCATCTAGTACGGTGCCGGGAACAACATCCTTGTTAGTACGGGATCCGCTGAGTCTTCGGGAAGGGGGCCGAACACCTAATTCGCTTCGCTTTCTTTATCCAGCCCTGGAAGAAGATAGTTTGCTCGGTATCGTGTATGGCATACATAGCTAAAAATTGTTCGGGATTCGAGCTCTTACTGAGGTATCTGGATGGTTGCAGTCGAGGCTGATGTCCTTGGTGGTGTCCGGCCACTGTTTTCGTTTTCCGAAAAACAACTTCCACATTCCTTTGTGCTGGGCACGACAGGGCCCGACGGACCAGCATTACTTGAATCACGTTGATAAGATCGATGTCCTTGTCAAGGAGGCTCCAGATGCGGCTCTGTAGAGTCTGCACTTCGTCAATTGATCCCCTGTCCAGCCCCTTATTAATCCATGATGCAAGCTGTAATGGAGGGCCAGATCGGAACGCGGGTATAGCTGCCCACTTGGTACCGCGGGGTTCATTGACGTAAAACCACTCCCGCTGCCATAAGTTGGGAGTTTCGGTGAAGGAGCCTTTCGGTCAGAGAGCATTGCTAAGCTTGCTCACTGTAGCGCCGCCGCACTCCGCTTGTTCCCTGTCGACTACCTTCGGCTTCACACTAAAGGTCTTGAGCCATAAGCCGAAGTGTGGGGGAATACAGAGAAAGGCCTCGCACGTGATAATGAACGCCGAGATGTGAAGGAAAGAATCTGGGGCTAGATCGTGAAAATCTAGTCCGTAATAAAACATGAGCCCCGGACGAAGGGATGAAGAGCGAATCCTAGCCCTCGAAGGAAGTGGGAGATGAATACAACCCTCTCGCCGGATCTGGGAGTAGGAATAACCTGTCCTCGAGCAGGAAGCCTATGGGGGATCTCCGCTGTCAGGTATCTGGCCGCACGGAGCTTCGCAATGTCCTCCTCTGTAACAGAGGAAGCCACCCATCGGCCCTGTGGGCTGGGTCCGGACATGATTGGGAAGCTTGAAACAATGAAGTCGGACCTTGGGTGCTAGAACTCGAAGTTGGAAGGGCTGAGGAAAGGGTCGGTGTAAAAAGAGACGACCCTTGGCTCCTTTATAAAGGCAACGGATATCGAACGCCTCCTCCTAAGCCTAAAAACCTTCCTATTCCTAATGAATCGTCCCAATGGAATGGTTGGGTTACCCACGCTTGTATTGATGAGAATCCCGCAATAAGGGGACATGATCTCTGCTTCGACAAGACGTGCCAATAAAAACCGCGCCTCAAAACGCGGAACGGCAGGACAAGAAACGGTTCGAAATAATGACCGGGCGGACGTGATGTCACATTACAAAAAGTTGTCGGCAGATTGGACTCGTGAAATATTATACTCTCTGCGGTTGTGTGTGGTACTTGTGTTGCAGATCCGGACACGTTCGTTGCGTCCGAAAACTATCTTGGAGCATTCGGAAAGGGGAACCCGCCTTGCAATGCCGAAGACAATCTGCGTGCCGGACACCTCGTCATTGAAGCCTGGTTCAGGGGCTACTGAGGGAGTCCTGGACTAAGGGGTCCTCGGGCGTCCGGCCTGATAGCCATGGCCCGGACTGATGGGCTGTGAAGATACAAAGACCGAAGACTCTACCCGTGTCCGGATGGGACTCTCCTTGGCGTGGAAGGCAAGCTTGGCGACCAAATATGAAGATTCCTTTCTCTGTAACTGACTTTATGTAACCCTAGTTCCCTCCTGTGTCTATATAAACCGGAGGCTAGAGGCAAAGAATCATAATCATAGTCATACAGGCTAGACTTCTAGGGTTTTAGCCATCATGATCTCGTGGTAGATCAACTCTTGTAATACTCATATTCATCAAGATCAATCAAGCAGGAAGTAGGGTATTACCTCCATAGAGAGGGCCTGAACCTGGGTAAAACATTGTGTCCCCCGTCTCCTATTACCATCGACCTTAGACGCACAGTTCGGGACCCCCTACCCGAGATCCGCCGATTTTGACACCGACAACGATCAACACATTTGTCGCACTTTCACACAGATAATACTACCAAGTTTGAACTGTTTGTTATGGTTGTTGTCCTCTGCATCATCATGCCGTGTTTCCCAGCTTGCAAGATTCAGAACCAACAAATAAGATCCAAATAATAAGTACAACAAAGATGCCTACACATCTCATTGATTGCCAACTTGCAAGATTCATAACCAACAAATAAGATTCGAATAATAAGTACAACAAATATGCCTACACATCTCATTGATTCCCAGCTTGCAAGATTCAGAACCAACCCATTAGAGCCTTTTGATAAAGTGAATATCGGGATTAAATCCATCTTGGCTAGCCGTGTCATACAACCGAAGAACTTGGCGAATGCTCTTGACCGTCACAACATCTGTAGTTGAGTATTCCTATTTGCACAGCACAAACAAGAAGAGCATGATTACTATAATAGGGGCACTCCTTGAACTCAACCTGCAACTCCACTAGGATGAGGCCTGCCTGGAGTTCCATGATTCAATTCATACGCCTTTTTCTGCAGTTCACCTGAAATGAAGCAAAGATTGCATCATTCAGCTAGCAAGAAGTACTTGCTCTCGTGAGCTGGCAGGTTCTTCTTTAGTAGTTGCACTAAAATTGAGGAACATTAAGGTTGGCTGTCCCGCTCATGTAACGTGCAACTATAATTTGCTTATCCTTTTGTGCAGTTCCACTAAAATAAAGTGCCATTGTGGTGACAGTGACAGCTCATCTTGCAAAGGCTAATAAAATGTTGCACGAGATTACCAGCAGAACTTGACGGAGATTTTGGAAACTCCAATCACCATTTTGTGCAGTTCCACCAAAATTGAGAGATGTTACCCACATGACATTTTAGTTGAACTACACAAGACACTCATTCCTAAAAAAAAGGTGTTTTGTGCAGTTCACCAAAAGGTCACAATAGCAACAAGGTGAAATGGATATCCGTATCTGCACAAAAAGATAGAAAGTAAACAGTTGTTGGTCAATAAGAATATACGAAACATACACGAAATGAAAAGAAGCATCTTACTTATGTTCATGGCAATCACGCAAGGACAGTAGAAATTTTAAAACGTCAGCAATGCTTCATGTTACCGGAAGCATTACGATCAACAATGACATTCGTCAAATATGGGATTACTTTAATGGTGGCATTGCTTGTTTACCAGATACAGTAAATCAAAAGCAGCTAAAGAGTTGGTTTAAGGGCATGGGACCGTGGGGACACCAGGACACTTAGCAGCGTAAATGAGCAACTTACTTATCATACTGGGGAAAATAGCAGGAGTACCATTTGTAACACAGTTTAATTGCATCTTATCACTGGAGGCATTAGATTAACAATAACACTGGTTAGACATGTCCCTAAGGTAACAGTGTGATCGCTTCATTTTACATGCGCCCTTACATTAACAACAACAAAAGGTTGGTATAAGGACATGTGACAATGGACGCATCAGCACAATGTACCTACAAGGAGGCATAAAGTGGTGATGCCGAGTTTGTTCATGCTATGTGAGGGCAGCAAATCTAATCCTGGAGACCTTTTACTATGTGAGGGCAGCAAATCTAATCCTGGAGACCTTTTACTATGTGAGGGCAGCAAACCTAATCCTGGAAACCTTTTAGTATGTGAGGGCAGCAAATCTAATCCTGGAGATCTTTTACTATGTGAGGGCAGCAAATCTAATCCTAGAGACCTTTTACTATGTGAGGGCAGCAAATCTAATCCTTAGACCTTTTACTATGTGAGGGCGGCAATTCTAATCCTGGAGACCTTGTACCAGGTGAGGGCAACAAATCTAATCCTGGACATACTCTGTTGACTTGTCCACCAGCCGCCACTTTCTATCCTTTTTTCAACCAATAATAGATATGTTCCTTATCTAGTTTGTACTGCGTTTTCCCATTATTTCCCTTTTCAACCAAGAGATCGGTTGTGTCGGATTTCGGGTTCCGGCAAAACCCTTGAGGTTCAAACACTGGGGTGCGCGCGAAGATCTCTCCCTCCCCCTAGCTCGCTCTCCCAACGATCGTCAGGCCTAGCGCATCGAACCCAAAGAACGAGAGACACAAGAGTTTATACTGGTTCGGGCCACCGATGTGGTGTAATACCCTACTCCAGTGTGGTGTGGTGGATTGCCTCTTGGGCTAAGGATGAACAGTTACAAGGGAAGAATAGCCTCCTGAGGAGAGGTGCTCTTGTGCTTGTGTGTGGCTATGGATGGAATGGCCCCGATCCAAGATGAGATCAAGATGCCTCCTATGGTGGTGGCTAGTCCTATTTATAGAGGCCCTGGTCCTCTTCCCAAATATTGAGCGGGAAGGGATCCAACAACGGCCAAATTCGAAGGGAGACAACTAGTACAAGTTATCCTGACTAAAGGTGGTCTTCGCCTGCCAAAGGCTCCGGTGGTGACGCCGTCTTGGGCTCCACGGTGACCTCCATCCTGTCGTCCTGCTGGTCTTGGTCTCGTTGCACTACTGGAATTAGCTTATTTGCCGTCTACCAGTTCTTTGCCGTCTGCTGGCTGACGGCAAAGAAGGTCTTTGCCGTCCGCTTCAGGAAAACGAACGGCAACGAACTGGCTGATGGCAAAGAAGGTCTTTGCCATCAGCCAATTCTTTGCCGTCCGCTAGCGGACGGCAAAGAATCTTTGCCGTCAGCTGGCAGACGGCAAAGAGAGAGGTGGCCCCCGCTAACGAGCTGATCATAAAAAACTTAACGGGCCCCCTTCTTTGCCGTCTGCCAGCAGACGGCAAAGAGAAAAAAAAGCGGACGGCAAAGGTGGGGCGGACGGCAAAGAGCTAACCAAAATAACGGCCGAGCCCCACCCCGTCCCTCCATCTCTCTGTTTCTGTCTCCTCCCCGACAACCACCGCCACCCACCGCCACCCCCAGCACCCGCCACGGCCCCCTTGCCCCGCCACCCGCCCACCCGCCGCCCCGCCGCCGCCCCCTTGCCCCGCCACCCGCCCACCCATCGCCCCTCGCTCCGTCGCCCCGACCACCCGCCGCCCCACTTGCCCCACCACCCGCCGCCGCCCCCATGCCCCGTCGCCACGCCGCCCGAACGGACCACAACCGCGGCACCCCGCCGCCCGAACAGCCCACCGTCGCGGCGCCCGCCGCCCCCACCGCCTGCCCAGCGCCCCGGCGCCACCGTCGCCCCCAACGACACCTCTCCGAAGCCCTGCGGCCCCCGTCGCCACCGCCACCCTGCCGCTGCGAAGCCCCGGCCAACGCCATCTCCGGTGAGTTTTTTTTCCTGTTTTTTCTTTTTTGCTGTTTAATTGTTAGATTAGACTAGATATGTGTTAGTGTTAGATTTAGTGCTAGATTATATTAGATTAGACTAGTGCATGGGTTTTAGTTAATCAGTTATATAATTATAAGAAGTAGAAAAAAGATGAAAAAAGAAGAAGAAGAAGAAGAAGAAGAAGAAGAAGAAGAAGAAGAAGAAGAAGAAAAGAAGAATATGTAGAAGGGGGAAGAAGAAGAAGAAGAAGAAGAAGAGGAGGAGGAGGAGAAGAAGAAGAAGAAGAAAAAGAGGAGGAGAAGAAGAGGAAAAAGGAAAATAAGGAAGAAATAAAAGAAGAAGAAGAGAAGGAAAAAAGCAAAAGAAGAAAGGAAAGAAGAAGAAGAAGAAGAAGAAGAAGAACAAGAAGAAGAAGAAAAGGAAAGAAGAAGAAGGAGAGAAGGAAACACCCCGACCCCCTCACCCCGACACCCCGACCCCGACACCACACCCCGACCCCCTGACCCCGACACCCTGACCCCGACACCACACCCCAACACCCCGACCCCCTGACCCCGACACCCCGACCCCGACACCACACCCTGACACCCCGACCCCGACACGACACCCCGACCCCGAAACAGCACCCCGACCCCGACACGGCACCCCGACCCCGACACGGCACCCCGACACCGACACGACACCCCGACCCCCGACACCTCCCAAAAAGGTGCTCTTTGGCCTTCCAGAGGCCGACGGGGTCATATATTTTTGAATTATGAGTTAGGTCATATATTTTTCGATTTTGTTATGAAAAACATCATATATAATTGTGTTGATCGGGTAGATTTAAATGTGCAGTTGTTTCATCGCTGCGAGGTTTTGGTGTTCGACGACCTCCCCGTGCGTTTGACGAGCTCTGCCCCTTCATTCGTGGGTGAGCACAAATTACATGTCCTCCTCCCCCCTTAATTATTTGCTCTGTTCCGGTGTTCGTGCCGATGAAACTTGATAGCTAGCTATATATCTGTCTTGAATCATCAGTATGCGTACCCCGACCCCCGACACCCCGACCCCCGACACCCAGACCCCGAAACAGCACCCCGACCCCGACACGGCACCCCGACCCCGACACGCCACCCCGACACCCTGGCACGACACCCCGACCCCGACCCCCGACACCCTGACATCATATATTTTTCGATTTTGTTATGAGAAACATCATATATAATTGTGTTGATCGGGTAGATTTAAACATCATATATATTTTTTGATTTTGTTATGAAAAACATCATATATTATTATTCATGTTGGTATTTTTTTATGTTGTCCTAATTTCGTTTACTCTTTGTCATGGCAGGTGTTGAAAGATGGTGGGCGCTCGTCGGGAGCGCTCCGAGGCCCCTTCTTCGTCGGCGCGTGGTGGGAGGTCTTCCATTCCACACGCACCTCTCCGCCGAGCGTTGCTGGACAGTATGGCGACACCGCCGGGCCCTTATTCGTCGACAGCGGTGCCCGGCAGGGGACGAGGTAAGGGAGGGAAGAAGAGAGGAGCACGTGGTCGCGGGAGAGGGGGTAGGGTGACTGCTAGGGCGCCTTCCTCGCCGCCACCCCCAGTTGTTTTACCCGAGCACGTGACTGCTAGGGTGGACTCGTCCGAGGAGGAGGCTACACGGACTCCGGTCCACAAGCCTTCGGCCCACGAGCCTCGGGTCGACGGGCCTTCGGCCCACGAGCCCCCGGAGGAGCACACGTCTGGATGGGGTACCTGGCCGGATGAGCCTGAGGGGCCGAGTGGCCATGCTGATGATGGCGGGGAGCCGACTGATATTGAGGAGGAGGGGGCACCGTCTACCAGCGTGGTTGTACACGGCTCCCATCCCTGTCGGCGACCCGCGAGCAGAGGTGGTTGATTTACCCTGATGGGGAGAGGAAAGTGCATTTAATATTTTTGTACCTTCTGCATTCACGTTTCTTCAAATATCTAATGCGTTGGCCTTGTCATGCTGTAATGTAGGGGTTGGGACCACCATCATAGTGTCCGCCGGCCCAACTCCGTCCTTGGAGTGCTTTGCCGGCAAAACTTCCCGGGGTTTGTCACGTTGCCTGGTGAGGGTCGGCTTCCAGAGCTTGGATTGAGCTAGGAGCACTACTTGGCTGCCCCGGCCCCGCCGGGTGAGATTATCAACGGTGTCTTGTGCGACACGAGGGCAGACGTGGTGATCAGAAAGTTCTGGGTAATTTCTCCTTTACACATTTAAAAATCTTCAACTAGCTAGTTATTAATTGTACTAATCAATATTGTCTCATTTGATTGCAGACATTCTACAGGTGTGAGGAGGGATACGAGGAGGAGGCGGAAAATGTTATCGAGAACGTCTGCAAGCGCCTACTACAGAACTTACGGCACGAGGCTCGGGTGCAGGCTGTTCGAGACTACTACGCCTTGCGTGGTATCAAGAAGCCCAAGCCGGCGTGCCGCGATAAGTTCCTAAGTAAGGAGCAGTACATGAAGGTAATTCTTAAGGCCTTGTACTTACTTCCTTCATTTAGTAATTCATAGCCGTAGCGCTCAAGTTTCTATTTGCTAACTTAGGCGCCTCCGAGATGGTGTGCGGATCAGATGGATTGTTGGGAGGTGTTGGTCAATGAGTGGTGCTCAAAAGAATGGCTAGCCGTCCACAACGCGGCCAAGGACAAACGTGCCCAAATGGAAGGTGTGCCACACCATCAAGGCAGCTCCAACTTATATCAGTTCGGGCGGAACTGGGTATGTGGTTTGCTTCATGATTCATGCAATTCATTCATCATGCTAGCTTGAGCCCTTTAATTACTAATTTACTTTGTTTCTCTCTTTCAGGCACGCTACAATAAGGCGGATAAGGTGCCAGAGGTGTACGACCTGTATGCCATGGCCCACACTGCCTCTTTCAAGAAAGTCAAGGCATTCTCTCCGTCTGACCTCGATGATGCAAACAACTTCACCAACATCTCCTCCCACGACAAGCTCGTGAAATATAGAGATGAGGGGAAGGCGAGGAAAGGGGAGGACTTTAACCCGAGCCAGGGTCCCATTGATCCAGAGCTGGTGATGATATCTGGTGGCGGGAGGTCCCATGGCTCCATAGCCATTGGAGATGGACTTATCCGTTGTCCTAGCACTCTCCCGGAGATCAAGGCGCGCCAGTCGAGCTCCGCTCCTGAGATAAGGCCTCGTGAACGGCCAGTCCAACTCGCCATCAAGGTTAGTTATACGTACTCAGCTATCTTTCTCCATTACATTGTGTGTGCTTCCATAAATGATTACAAATGGTAACGAGGAGTGGTGTTGCAGGCTGCTATACAGAGTGAGAGAGATAGAACGGAGAATCTTCTGGCGCAGGCGGCGGAGAGGCAGCGGGAGTTGGAGGAGAGGACGACAAAGATGTTGGAGGAGGAGAGGGCACGGAATGACATGCAGGCAAGGGCCATGTACGAGCTCCTTGTGGTAAGTTTCTTCTGCAGATTAGCCAAAACATTCATGTAGTGTTTGTCTCATTACTAACTAGTATGACTGAGTCGTCAAAACCAAATGTGCAGTCTGTGTGCGAGAAGACCGGTCAGACCGCTCCGCCGATGCCAGTGATTGCTCCTGGGACCACAGTGAGTTTAATTTGAATGGACATTACTTGCTACTCTTAACATTTGAGTGTCTTCATGCTAACGAGACATTGGAAATGATCTTTGGTGCAGCGTAACTCCAGACAAGCATCGGACGATCCTTCTCCAGCTACCGGCACGAGCCAGCCCGCTCCTACACCTCCATGATCATGGTAAGTTTCTCTAGTGTTTTGCTTAACAAATGCATAAAGACCTAGACTTAGCCTTATTTCCTCCAATATGCTTACCACAATGACCTAGACTTAGCATAATTAGCTTAGTTAGCTCATAAACAATCCATTTTACCCAAGTTAGCTCTAAAATGACCCATTTTACCTTAGTTAGCTCATAAATGATCAATTTTACCCAAGTTAGCTCTAAAATGACCCATTTTACCTAGACTAGCTCCAAAATGATCCATTTTACCTATGTTAGCTCTAAAATGACCCATTTTACCTAGGTTAGCTCCAAAATGACCCATCTTACCTAGGTTAGCTCCAAAATGATGCATTTTACCCAAGTTAGCTCTAAAATGACCCATTTTACCTAGATTAGCTCATAAACGATCCATTTCACCTAGGTTAGCTCACAAACGATCAATTTCACCTAAATTAGCTCATAAATGTCATATATTCTTCTTCTTCTTCATTTTCTTCTTCTTCTTCTTCTTCTCCAAAATGACATAAGTTAGCTCTAATATGCTTAGTTCACTCAAAGATGGCATAATTAGCTAGGTTGGCTCCATTTTACCTAAGTTGGCTCTAATATGCTAAGTTATCTCTACTATGCTTAGTTTCCTATAGGTTAGCTCCAAAATTACTTGTGTTAGCACAAAATGACTAAGTTTACATAATAAGCTTAATTATAGTCTTCTTCTTCTCCAAAATGACATAAGTTAGCTCTAATATGCTTAGTTCACTCAAAGATGGCATAATTAGCTAGGTTGGCTCCATTTTACCTAAGTTGGCTCTAATATGCTAAGTTATCTCTAATATGCTTACTTTCCTATAGGTTAACTCCAAAATTACTTATGTTAGCACAAAATGACCAAGTTTACATAATAAGCTTAATTATAGTCTTCTTCTTCTTCTTATTCTTCTTCTTCTAGTATTCTTCTAGTCTTCTTCTAGTATTCTTCTAGTATTCTTCTAGTCTTCTTTTTCTTCTTCTTCTTCTTCTTCTTCTTCATTTTCTTCTAGGCTAGCTCCATTTTGCTTAAGTATGCTTACTTCTTATAGTCTTCTTCTTCTTCTTTTTCTTCTTCTTTTTCTAACATCTTGTTTATCATTTTGCAGATTTGATTTAATTCACAGAAGCTTGCATGGATGGAGTGCTTCTTTTCCATTTGTGCTTTTATAGATGGAGTGCTTGTTTGGATGAACTATGTTTCTTTTGTATCGATGAACTATGCATGTATGGTAGGATGACACTATTGTAATATGTATGGTTGGATGCATGTATGTGGAACTTGCTATGTATGGTTGATGGAACTATGCATGTATGATGAAATTATATCTGTTGGATATCTCATATGTTTGCTGTGAACTTGCCATGTGAAAAATATATATGTATCATCTATTTGTTGTGAAAATGGTTGGGTATAAGAAAAAACAGAAAAAAAAGAGGCAATGCAGGTTCTTTGCCGTCTGCCACCGACGGCAACGGGCTCTTTGCCGTCCGCCGCGGACGGCAAAGAAGCCACGTGGCAACCACCTGTGCTTCCTGGCAGCTGACCCATTTGGTCAGTTTGCCTACAGTGGCAGACGGCAAAGGCTTGATGCTCTTTGCCGTCAGCGGCGGACGGCAAAGGCTGCCGTTAGCCGCCTAATGGACTAACAGCGAATTTATTGCCGTCGACTTTCTTTGCCGTCCGCCGTTGATGGCAAAGGCCCCTTTGCCGTCCGCTTCAGAAAGCAGACGGCAAAGAAGCTCTTTACCGTAGCCTACTTTGCCGGAGCCTTTTGCCGTCTGCGGCAGACGGCAAAGGCCTTTGCCGTCCGCCATCCTTGCCTTTGCCGTCTGCTGTGGCAGACGGCAAAGTAGCTGATTCCTGTAGTGTTGCACTGATATGGAAACCTTAGCCTGATGCCTCGGGACTCCTCGCCTGTGCTTGCCCCTTTAGCACCAAAGAGGAAACGAGGACACTTCGCACGCTGGCACCCGCCTGGCTCCAGTTGTCATGGCTTGCATCACAGGAACCTCGCGAGGTGTCCCTTGCATTGATCTCTCTGCCCCTCGCGAGCCGGCCTGGTGAGGCCGCCCCTGAGGAGGTCTTGCGTCGTCCGCCTCACGAGGCTTGGCCCCTCGCGAGGGTCTTGAGTGTTTGCTGGTGAAGATGGGACGTACAGGGCCGCTGGTGGAGCCATGCTGTGGGCCGCAGGCAGGCAAGTCTGGGGACCCCCGTTCCCAGGACGCCGACAGTAGCCCCCGGGCCCAAGGCGCACTCGGACTTGGCTTCGAGGCGAAGCCAAAGGGCAAGTGTGGAGCGCCGCGGACCCCAACAGCCTACGGCCCCGCTTGACGCGTGGCGATTGATTGGACATGGGCGTCTCTGCTTCCCCATGCTGCCTCGGCAACTGCCCGACTTGATGAGTCCCTACTGCATGCAGAGAAAAATCATCATTACCTGTGATCATGGGGGTCATCGGTTGGCCTGCTCCCGCTATAAATGAGGAGGGGGCGGAGCCCCCGTTGCTCATCTCTTCTTGCTCCGCTCGCTTCTACTTCCTCGCTTCATTGCTAGTAGCGACTCCCATGGCGCCTATTCGGAGGTTCTCGACCGCAGAGAAGGGAAAACCCCCCGCGACGAGCCCGGGCCACTTCCGCCGAAAAAGAGGTCGGGCCACCACCGCGACATGGTCGTGAGGCCGAAGGTGTCGAGGCCTTGGTGCGAGCGGCCTCCTCCCGGGTACCCGCTGCCTTTGTACGCCCAAGCTGAGAGCTCCGGAGGAAGGGCGACGAGCGCCGCTGAGGGAGTCCTGGATTAGGGGGTCCTCGGACAGCCGGACTATATACTTCTGCCGGACTGTTGGACTATGAAGATACAAGATTGAAGACATCGTCCTGTGTCCGGGTGGGACTCTCCTTTGCGTGGAAGGAAAGCTTGGCAATTCGGATATGGAGATCTCCTCCCTTGTAACCGACTCTGTATAACCCTAGCCCCCTCCGGTGTCTATATAAGCCGGAGGGTTTAGTCCGTAGGACAACAACAATCATAACCATAGGCTAGCTTCTAGGGTTTAGCCCTCTACGATCTCGTGGTAGATCAACTCTTGTAATACTCATATCATCAAGATCAATCAAGCAGGAAGTAGGGTATTACCTCCATCGAGAGGGCCCGAACCTGGGTAAACATTGTGTCCCCCGCCTCCTGTTACCATCCGCCTTAGACGCACAGTTCGGGACCCCCTACCTGAGATCCGCCTGTTTTGACACCGACATTGGTGCTTTCATTGAGAGTTCCACTATGCCGTCATCATAAGGCTTGATGGCTCGTCTCGTTGTCAAGGACAACATCACCTCTGGGGGAGCCCTGGCTATAGGCCAAACTCTCCGACTAGGCGGCTTCGTCATGACGCCCGCTCGGCCGTTGCGCCAACGATGACTTCTCGGGTCATCGAAAACAGCCTCCGCGTCGGCTCGGAATTCGCTGAGCAGATGGATCCAATGGAGCTCTCTTCCTTGAATGAGCTCTTGGATCGCATCGCCGCCTTGGGAGTCGCTACGGAATATGATCGGATCGGGCTTAAACCTGACCAAAGGGAGATTAACTCTCCGCCGGTCACCCATCAGATAGCGGTGGTGGAGGAGCAACGCAACGATTCTTCCTCTATCTTGAGGACAAACTATGTCCGGATTCCCGAGCTCTCTGAGCCAGATACCCGTCTACGGGAGGACATGGCCCAAGCTTTGAACCTAGAATCAGACAGCGGGCTAGATCTATGGGGCAACATCCCGGAGCCCGAACTTCTAAGATCGGAAACTCCCCGCCCCTGGGTCTCAGATCGGGTCAGGGTTCGGACTTAAATCTACCCACCCACCCAGATATAAGTGATCTTTCCCACATTAGACAAGAGCCCCAAGAGACAGTACATCACTATTGGGCCAGATTCCTCCTTGTAATGAACAAGGTCAAGGACTATCACGAGGAAGACGCAATTTCGTTCTTTTGCAAAAACTGCACGGACAAGGGAATCCTCAACGCCATAAGTCGCCGTGACATAGCACACTTTGCTGACTTGGCGGCCATAGTACAGAAGTACTGTGCGATGGAAAGCGCCTGGAAAACCCAAACAAAATTCTGGGATCCTCCGGCTCTCACTAAACCCCCCGTCCGAACTAAAAGGGTGTACTCTCGTAAGTCACCCGATCTAATTACAAAGAAACAAAAGCCCACTGCAGGGCGTGGAACTATATTGGAGGGATGGCTCAACGGGCCATGCAAAATTCACAGTACACCGGATACCACGCCAACTCATAGCCTTACAGCATGTTGGATACTCCGGTAGGTGGCCAAGAGCGGTGAGGATCTCCTCATCAACAATACCGCAGAGCACCATCCCATGGACAATAACAATACAGTATTGACAGTCTTCGAGACCTTCGCCTCAAATAATAGGCGTAAGCGAGCACTCCGCAGCCTTGCCGAAGTCTGCCACGTGGCAGCAATAAATCCATGGAGCAATACGGCTATAACCTTCAATGCCAGTGACGAGCCTAAATTCCGAACAGCCCGAGCACCAGCCGCCTTGGTCCTTAGTCCAATTGTGGACGGCTTCCGGCTTACTAAAGTGCTCATGGACAGTGGCAACGGATTAAACCTCATCTATGAGGAGACTCTTCGAAAAATGGAAATAAACAGGAGCTGCATTGAGCAAAGCAGCATGACCTTCAGAGGGATCATCCCTAGTCGGGAGGCACGATGTGTAGGAAAAATCACACTAGATGTGGTATTCGGCACGCCGGAGAGTTATAGGTCCGAAGAAATCACATTCCAAGTGGCCCCGTTCAGTAGCGGGTACCACGCCCTTCTAGGGCGGGAGGCATTCACGATCTTCCAAGCTATACCCCATTACGGGTACATGAAGCTCAAAATGCCCGGGCCTAATGGAATCATCACTCTAGCTAGTGACCCGGACATAGCACTCCACGCCAAAAATAAAACCGCCGCACTAGCCCTCGAGGCGTTATCCGAAGCCCTTGCGGCCGAAGAACTAACCGCGCTGCGCTCCACGGTGGACAGGGACGACGTGATACTCGAGAAAAGACCCAACTCCACCTCTTTTAAACCAGCGGACGAAATAGTCAAATTCCAAGTCCACCCAACGGACCCTACAAAAACAGCATCCATCGGGGCACAATTAAACCCCACAGTAGACGCCGCACTACGGGAGTTCTTGCGCGAGAACTGGGACATCTTCGCCTGGCATCCTTCAGACATGCCAGGAATCCCACGTAGGCTGGCCGAGCATAGCCTCAACATTCTAAAGGGGTTCAAGCCAGTCAAGTAAACTCTTCGGCGTTTCTCTGAGCCTAAGCGAAAAGCCATGGGAGAGGAGCTAGCCAAGTTACTTGAGGCCGGATTCATTCGAGAAATAAAACATCCTGACTGGCTAGCAAACCTAGTGATGGTACCAAAGAAGGACAAATCCTGGCGCCTATGTGTCGATTTCAAGGACCTTAACAAGGCTTTCCCCAAGGATCCCTTCCCCCTCCCTCGCATCGATCAAATTATCGACGCTACCGCAGGACACAACTCATTGTGTTTCCTCGACGCATACTCCGGATACCATCAAATTAAGATGGCTGAGTCCAATCAAGCCGCAACGGCATTTATCACTCCATACGGCCCCTTTTGTTTCAACACCATGCCCTTCAGGCTCAAAAACGCCGGTGCAACCTATCAACACATGATTCAGACATGCCTGGAAACACAAATTGGCAAGATAGTGGAGGCATACATAGACGAGATGGTCATCAAAACCAGACACGTCGAATCCTTAATAGACGACTTGAGGCTCACGTTCGACAATCTCCGAACATACGACATCAAGCTCAATCTGGAAAAATGCGTTTTCGGCGTGCCCGCCAGAAAGCTCCTGGGCTTCATCGTCTCCAGTAGAGGAATTGAAGCAAATCCGGCTAAAATCCGAGCTCTGTCACAGTTGGCCATCCCAACAAACCTCAAGCAAATCCAGAAATTAACTGGATGTGTGGCTGCCTTAAGCCGCTTTATCTCCCGATTACGAGAAAAGGCACTACCCCTTTATCGCCTTCTTCGACGCACCGAACACTTCGAGTGGACGGATGCGGCCACGGCCGGATTGGAAGAAATAAAAGCCATCCTGGCCACCAACCCAATCTTGGCCGCGCCAAATGTCGGCGAACCAATGCTGTTATATATAGCGGCAACACACCAAGTTGTAAGCGCAGTGCTCGTCGTCGAACGAGAGACGGAAGGACATAAGTTCCCGCTTCAAAAGCCGGTGTACTACGTTTCCAATGTCCTCACTCCATGCAAATCACAGTACCCACATTATCAAAAGATAGCATACGCGGTCTTCATGGCATCCCGGAAACTACGACACTACTTTCAAGAGTGTTCAATTACGGTGGCCTCTGAAGTACCACTCAACGACATAATAAACAACCGCGATGCCACGGGCCGGATTGCCAAATGGGCTATTGAGCTCCTCCCGTTCGACATAATATACAAACCACGGCGAGCCATTAAGTCACAAGTACTGGCTGATTTCGTCGCCGAATGGACAGAAGCCGAACTCCCTAAAGAGTACGGCGCATACTCCAATTGGATCATGCATTTTGACGGCTCTAAAATGCTGGCTGGTCTGGGGGCTGGTGTCGTCCTGACATCCCCCACCGGAGATACAGTCCAATACGTACTCCAAATACTATACACAGACTCCAACAACGCAGCAGAATATGAGGCCCTGTTACATGGTCTCCGGATGGCAGTCTCCATGGGCATTCAACGCCTAGAGGTGCGTGGGGATTCGAACCTCGCAATATCTCAAATAAATGGAGACTTCAACGCCAAGGATCCGAAAATGGCGGCTTACCGCAACGCCGTCCTCAAGATGTCAGCTCGGTTCGAGGGGCTTTAATTCCACCATGTGGTCCGGGAAAACAATCAGGCGGCGGATATCCTCGCCCAAATCGGCGCTAAGCGCGACCCTGTCGCACCTAATATCTTCTTGGAAAGGCTGTTTAAGCCATCCGTGGTATGGGAAGGAGAGACCGGCGACAATAGTCCGGACCCGGCCACAACGCCAGATCCCGAACACTCTGACGTAATCGGAGGCTCAGCCACCGAAATAACACCTTCGGCCCACGTGATTATGGTCGTCATCGCCCCGTGGACAGAACCCTTCTTGGCTTACCTAACTAGGCAAGAACTCCCCGAGGACCCAAACGAGGCACGTTGCATTGTGCGGCGGTCTAAAGCCTACAAGGTCCAAGAGGGAGAGCTTTATAAGAAAAGCGCTACCGGAGTACTTCAAAGGTGCATCTCCAAAGAGGAAGGACGGTAGCTATTGGAATAAATTCATGCTGGACTTGGCGGCCATCACGCCGCAGCCCGGGCCCTTGTAAGCAAGGCCTTCCGAACAGGTTTTTACTGGCCGACGGCCCGAGCAGACGCACAGGACCTCGTTCAACGTTGTGTCGGCTGCCAGCTTTTTGCAAACCAAAGCCATATGCCACCTACCGCTCTCCAAACAATCCCCATTACTTGGCCCTTTGCGGTCTGGGGGCTTGATATGGTCGGACCCCTTAAAGGGGAAAGCCATAAGAAAAAATACCTATTGGTCATGGTGGATAAATTCACCAAATGGATAGAAGCCAAACCAGTTAAAATGGCCGAATCCGGACCAGTGATAGACTTCATATCCGGGGTTGTACACCGTTATGGCGTCCCCCACAGCATCATCACCGATAACGGCTCAAACTTCACAGCCGACGAGGTAAAAACTTGGTGCAGCAACATGGGCATTAAGCTCGATTATGCCTCCGTCTATCACCCCCAAACAAACGGTCAGGTCGAACGGGCAAATGGTCTTATCATGAGCGGCATTAAACCCAGATTAGTGCAATCCTTAAAGGAATCAGATAAGCACTGGGTAGAGGAGCTCGACTCCGTACTATGGTAGCTGCGGACCACGCCGAATCGCACTACCGGATACACGCCGTTTTTCATGGTGTACGGCGCAGAGGCGGTACTGCCCTGCGACATCATTCATGACTCACCTCGAGTGCGCATGTACGAAGAGAAAGAAGCCGAGCTTGATCGGCAGGACAGTTTGGACGCCCTGGAGGAGGAGCGTGACGTGGCAAAAGCCCGCTCTGCATTCTATCAGCAACAGGCTTGACAGTATCAAAGCAGAGAAGTACGGGCCAAAACTTATAATGTTGGCGAACTAGTTCTACGCCTACCAGAGAAGAAAAAGAACAAACTCGAGCCCAAATGGGAAGGCCCCTTCGTTATCGACCAAGTTCTGACCAGTGGAGCGTACCGTCTGCGGGATGCATCGGACAATCAACTCGAGCCAAACCCATGGAACGCAGCAAGACTCCGAAGGTTCTATGCCTAGTTCCGGACTATGTGTTCATCTCCTTACATCCATCAATTTTTTATATATCAGCTATCTGTCTTTTCTTTCTTTCTTTCTTCCCTTTTTTCTTCACAGCCTTACAAGGTTGAAATGTGTCTTGACTACACAATCTTGACGCGCTAGGCATGCTCATTATACCTGGGGGCTTCTTATACAGAAGCTTAATATAATTATGTTCTGGGCTTTATGCCCCCCGCACATGCGTTACTTTTCCACATGTACCTTTTCTTCGCCATTATATGCATCGATATGACTTAAGTTTTGGCCAAGCTGGGTTGCCTGGCTCTTGTGTTTATGCCCTACGTTCCCGTTAATTCGGCTAGGGCATAAGGGGAGCACCTCTGCGATTGTTACTGTCGGGTTAGCCGGATGTGTACCTCAGACTGGGTGAAGCCGAAAGCTAGCGTTCTTAAGGGAATATTCGGTCGGTGAACAAAAGACGACTTTTATCTATTGTAATACATGCCCCCAGATGTTTATATCCTGCGTCTCCTTTCGCAGTTCGGACATGCACATTAATGCATGCGTACCCAGGGAAAGGAACCCTTAACGGAACTATTCTCCCTGGAAGATGTTTCTTACTATCCATGTAATATAACATAACTAGTTGGGTACTTGTCTGTTCAAGCACTTATGACCCCTACACCTGGTTTCCACGCATACCCCGGTTTTTTCATAACTGAGCAGGTATTCAGATTCACTCCAAACTGTCGGGTCTGGAGGTCGAAGCGAAAAGGTCCACCATGAAAAATGATTTACAATCCGGCTAGGGACAATATATGTCAATTGAAGTACACAATCACTTAGACTGGCTAAATTCTTCTTCTATACCATCCAACAGGCTGTCTAGCCTACAATCCTGTTGGGAATACTTTGTGGCTAATTTCACCTGTTCATACACCAAACTGACGGGGATTTCTTTCCCATCAGACCCCACAGGTCCGACTTCGGCCATATGGTTCGGGTCAGCCTTGGTATATCGAGTCTTCACCATGGCCCAGGCTTCCCTCGCACCTTGTCGGCAGGCAGATATCCTCCATAATCGGAAGCGCCGCCGCGCTCCCTTGAGCATCTCTGCGAGCTCCCCCATGCCTCCTGGCAGGGAGGCGGATGGCCACAAGGCCTGGGCAATGCCCTGCTTCACCTGCCGAACTTGTTCGTGCAGTCGTGAGAGCTCGGGCAGAAGATCACCTGCAGACCTGGGCATCTCTTCTGCAGGACGACCCATCAGCATACCTACAGATATAACTCTGTTAGTCGGTTTCTTCGCCGAACTCTATAAAAGTTCGTTCAAGCACTTACTAAAAATGACGTGTCGAAGCCTCCTATTCTCCTTTACGGAGTCAGCAAGCTGGGCTCGAACATCTTTCAGTTCAACACTCAGCCGGATATTGGCATCTTGGAGATCGTTTTTCTCCTGCCTAACCTTCTTAAGCACGCGCTCGCCAGCCTTTAGCTGTCGTTGAGCATGTTGCTCATCGCCTCGCACGACCTCTGGATTCACTCCGGGGTCATCTGCGGAATCTATTGTTAGATTTGCATACATGCCGCATACTACCTGGTACATGTCATTCTTTGCAATAAAAACAAGTGTTACCAAATGGGGCCTTCTCGGACTCCTTCACTGTGGCAACTGCGGCCTGAAGCTGGCTTTGCACTCCTCCAGCTCTTGAGACAACTGGGTATTCTTCTCCGTAAGAACCTACACAAATAATGATCCTTGAATCAGTTGTGTCAACTGTTTCAAGTCTCAGGGGCTACTGATATACATAATTATTAGCTTTTCTTGCTCGTATATCCTTTACATACTGGTCTGTGGCTCTGGCAAGACCATTCTGAGCAGCTCGTATGTACGCGTCTCCTGAGTTGAAGGCATCGAACGCCTCTTGGGAGAAACAAGCGTCGCGGAGTACGGCCCCACAACGCATGTGATTCATGGCGCTCTCCACTTCGGAATTCGTAGCGGACATCCTATCCGCATCCTCTGTAGGAGGAACATCCAGTGTTGGCCCCATGTTAGCGTCCACCTCTAAGTCCGGCTCTGGAGCCCGACTGGTGGAGGCGTGGCCGGCAACCTCTCCGGATATAGTTCGGCGAGCGTTTTTCCTACTAGGAAACATGGGCGTTATTATATTTTAGAAGACGACGACCACGGAGTGGGGTTCTTTTTCATACCTCTGTGATGGCGTCTCAGTCCTGACCGCCTTCCTTTTAAGCCTACCCGGCTTCGGTGCCCCTTGTTGGTGAGTCACTGCGGGTTCGGCATGGCGTCCCGAGGGCCTTCCCTGTAAGACACCATATGTGTGCGGTAGGTGAAGTGCAGAAAAAGGGATCCTTCTTGGAAGTTGGGACTCCGGTTTTACTTACATGCGATGCAGGGAGTAGTCCAGGATAATCGGCTACGATGGCCACCATGGCACCATCGCAGTTTAATTGATAGAACGTCCTGTCAATAAGCTCCACAAATGTGTCCGGATCTTCTTCGAGTCCGGGGTCGAGGGCCCGGTCAGGGTCCTCTGGTTGTGGAGGCGGGCTGTGGACCTCCCTCATAGCTTTTCGCAGTTCCTGCTATGAAATGACAAGGTAAATACTTATGACGAAGAATGCAGGAAGGTTTGGAGTAAAAAGTAGCAGCTCACCTAGCTTGGGGGGTTGTACATGGAGAATCCATCCCGTGGCTTGATGCGGATGAACTCCTCTTCCTCTCCTTTATACAATTCGGACAGTATTTTCGCTAGAGCAGTGACGGAGTCCGGACCTTTACGACCGCAGCGGGTGGCATTGTCTTCTCCATTGAAGTGCCACATGGGTTGTCCCCGATATTGAAGTGGTTGCACCCCCTGCATTATACATATTGACATAACCTCGATTATTGTCAATCCTGATTTGGCCAGCGTTTGTATCCGGCCCATCAGGTAGAGGACCTCTCTGTTATCTTCCTCCTGGGGGCTCCGAGGGCGCCAGCTGCGACGTTTCTTCAAAGGGGCGTTATTAAACTCGGGAAGGCCCATCCGAACAGCGTCCGGAAGGGGGACGTCCTCCATATAAAACCACTCCGAAGGCAGGTCTTCGGATGTCTTCTTCGGAGTACCGGACAGGTATCCGGTCCCGGCGATGCGCCATATTTCGGCTCCGCCCACTTGATATATTGACCCCTCCTGTGTACGGGGTACGAGGCAGAATAGCCTCTTCCATAGCTCGAAATGAGCTTCGCAGCCCAAAAACAGCTCGCAAAGGGCGACATAGCCAGCGATATGTAATATGGAGGCAGGAGTAAAATTATGCAGCTAGAGGCCGTAGAACTCCAGGAGCCCGCGGAGGAACGGATGGATTGGAAATCCAAGTCCCCTTAATAAGTAAGGGACAAGGCATACCCGCTCCCCCATAGATGGGTTGGGAAAGCTCTCCGCTTGCTCCCCGCCATTATAAGTGGCTAGTCCGGCTCGAACGGGGACCATATACGCTGGAGGGAGGAATCCCTGGGTCTGTAACTTTACTAATTTGCTGTGAGGGACGGAACACTTCTTCCAATTGCCTGGCTTAGGGCTACGGGAGCGAGAGGGGGAGCTGTGATGGCCGGCCATGATGGGATGCACTTTTTCGGGCGCGCTCCGATGGATACTCGCTGTGGGACGACGGTGTGATCTGGATCTGAGGATCCCCGCCTCTTTAAATAGACGATTTACTTACATGGTTAGGGTGGCAAGTGTAAAAATGCCCCGACTTCTCGCATTCGCTCGACACGTGGAGGATAGCCATTATTAGGCGCAAAAGCCAAGGAGTGCAACATTCATGGGAAGTCGGACACTACTCGACAGGTACTCGGAATTTGGAGAAGAACCCGCCTTGCAATGCCGAAGACAATCTGCGCGCCGGACACATCGTCATTGAAGCCTAGTTCGGAGGCTACTGAGGGAGTCCTGGATTAGGGGGTCCTCGGACAGCCGGACTATATACTTCTGCCGGACTGTTGGACTATGAAGATACAAGATTGAAGACTTCATCCCGTGTCCGGGTGGGACTCTCCTTTGCATGGAAGGCAAGCTTGGCAATTCGGATATGTAGATCTCCTCCCTTGTAACCGACTCTGTGTAACCCTAGCCCCCTCCGGTGTCTATATAAGCCGGAGGGTTTAGTCCGTAGGACAACAACAATCATAACCATAGGCTAGCTTCTAAGGTTTAGCCTCTACGATCTCGTGGTAGATCAACTCTTGTAATACTCATATCATCAAGATCAATCAAGCAAGAAGTAGGGTATTACCTCCATCGAGAGGGCCTGAACCTGGGTAAACATTGTGCCCCCCGCCTCCTGTTACCATCCGCCTTAGACGCACAGTTCGAGACCCCCTACCCGAGATCCGCCAGTTTTGACACCGACAGTCGCCGCCCGCACCGGGGCCGTGGTCGCTGCGCCGCGGTGACGCACGCCATCGCCCCAGGAGTCCATGCCGCAGACTCCTCGCGCGAACTCGTGATGTGGGCGGCGATGCCTCCGCGCACTTGGATCCGCTTCCCGCAGTTCTTCTCCACCGAGATGCCGCCGAGGGCCCCCCTTGAGCTTTGGCTGCAGCACGCCGACTGCGACACCCCGGCGACTGGAACGGAGGTGGAAGCCGTCTCCCCGAGCAAGATCTTCATGACCCGCGGCTGGGGCGAGGTCGCCCGGGTTTGCCACGCGGAAGGTGCCCTCGCCATCCACTTCAAGTACGACGGCGCCTCCACGATGTTCTTCAAGGTCTTCGACGCGGAAGTCTGCCGCTTGGAGTGCTGCCCCGGAGAGGGTCATCCGGACGGCGCGGCGGCCAGCGCCGAGCTTGCCGCTGGCTTCGCCAGCGGCTCTTCCAGCAGCAGCAGTGGCGCTTGGGAGTCCAGCGACTCTCCCGAGCCCTATGAGACCCCGGAGACGAGTGACGACAGCTACGTGCCTCCGAGCTCTCGCCAGGACCGGAGCAAGGCCGCAGCGTCCGGCCGCCACCGCCGCTGATCTGGATGGGGTTGGCACCGGCCTCCCGTGGCCCACTGTTGATGATGGCGTCGGCTGCCCTGGCGCGTGTAGATAGAGCTCCTAGGAACTCCCTTCTTTTTGTTCCCTGCGAGGAATCGAAATGGACCCCGTGGGGGCGTGTAAAGGGTCTGTAATGCCTTCTTATCATATTATCCCTATTATGAAAATTTGTGAACGCATGTCTTGTTTTGGCTCGGTCTCCCCTTTCCAACCCCACGGCAGCTTAGTGCTCTACGCCGACAGGTCCCGGTCCCCAGGCAGGCTGCAGCCGTCGCTGGTATGCCAGGTCGCGATGCCGTGGTCAAGGCCAGGAGGTGAGCGGCCCGAGGTCCAGTAAGAGCTCCTGAGGCGCGATGCTCAAGAGGTCCCCTTTAACGCTCAAGCAGCTACCGAGAGGCAGGAAAGGGTGGCGATGTTGCCGTAACAATGCTGCCATAGGTGGGGAACTTTGCTGTAGTGCTGGGTCGATCCAGGCGCGAGACTTATCTTGGCATTCCGGAGCTGGTTCCTTGTGTTGCGCCAGACTTGTGCGTCGACTACTGTTGGGTAGCTAGGTTAGGCCCGTGCGAGCCTCCCCCTCTTCTCCACGCTCTTCTATGTGATCTGCGTCCTCAGGTCCCGGCCCTCGAGCGAGCTCAGCCGCCGCTGGTATGCCAGGTCGCGATGTCGTAGTCAAGGCCAGGGGGTGAGGGCTGGAGAGACAGTAAGAGCTCCTGAGTCGTGATGCTCAGGAGCCCCCCTTTTAACGCGCAAGCGAATCACATGGGAGAAGAAGGAGCCCGTGGTACCGCCCGCTGTCGTCCTCAGGAGGTCCCTGCAGGTTAGCACGTGGAGGGACATAGATCGCCGCGATGATTGTCGATCTGCTGCAGGTCGCTCTGCAAGAAGATGAAGGCATTGAGGGCCTGGTGAGGTGGCGTGCGCGAGGCGTGTCGCGAGCCAGAGCTCGACCGCTCAGATTTGTCGATGTTGCAGGGATGGACCCGAGCACAAGCGCCGTGCCAGCATGTGTAGCTCCCGTGGTGGGTGACAATCAAGCAGGTGATAACCCCAGATAGATTATGCATGAAAGCAAGCTAGTTTAGGTAAACGCAAGAGCAATTCATGCCATCGGGACGGACCGAGCGGCCTGGGGATAATGCAGCCCGAGGGGCGCCCCCAACAGAGTAAGCTAAAGATGCAAAAGGATACATGCCACAGGGACAGGCCCACGCGGCCTGGGAATGATGCAGCTCGAGGGGCACTCCCAGCTAAATAAACTTGGAAAATGTCACCTGGTTTCGTTGTCGAAGGGGTGTTGGGGTAGCTGACGATGCATGGCGAAGGGGTTGCTCCTCACGAGCCACCGGAGCCCTGAGCCTCGGGAGGCTCTGGGGGTCCGGGTGGTTCCTTGAGGACCGTCTCAATCTCCAGCAGGACTGCGTGATGCCTGGCCTCCTGACCTGCCAGGATGCTCCGCAGGTTGCGCTGGAAGGCGGCCACGCTCGGCAGGCCAAACGGCATGCAAACATAGTTGTGAGGTGGGCCCTCGCAACGGCCCACGCGCGAAGGCCAGAAGAGCTCCTGAGATGCGGCCCTGTTGAGCCCTGGGATGTCGACGCAGATGCGCAGCCTGCCATCCTCGCCTGATTGGGGAGCTGCGCCAGGTGGGCGGCGGTCGCCGCGCATGGCTCTTGCATCCCGCAGCTCCTGAGTGACCTTGGTGATGAACTCCTAAGCACCGGGCGCTCCTCGCCCGGTGTCCTCCTGAGGGAAACATGCCGCAAAGCACGCCTCCATGTGGTGCCCGAGCACCTCCCTTGTGATGTTGGCTAGGTCCGAGGCCCTCCAGAAGAGAGCCCTCGAGCCTTGCCCGAGGAGGGCGCCAGGCGCGCCTTCCTATGCGAGGGAGGGAGGTGCCCCAGGCGCAGGCGCCGATCCTGATGTTACACCGCCAGAGGCACCGCTCCCCTGAGGCCTTGTGCGGAGTAGCCGCTTCTTCTTCTTGGGGACGGCCTCAGGAGGGTACTGCGCTGCATTGTTGTCGAGGTCTTCGATTGTTGCGGCTTGGAAGGCGCGCTCGAGGGAGCACACCGCATCTATTTCTTCGCAAGGGACGGTGATGATTCCGCCGCTTCCTGGCATCTTGAGGACGTTGTAGCCGTGGTGGGTCACCGCCATGAACTTGGCTAGGGCCGGATACCCGAGGATGGCATTGTACGGCAGATGGATGTGAGCAACGTCAAAGTCGATGAGCTCGGTGCGGTAGTTATCGCGCTGTCTGAAGGTGACAGGGAGGCGGACCTACCCTATCGGGGTGGTGGAGCCGTCGGTCACTCCTGAGAAGGGCTTGGTAGGCTGAAGCTGATCGTATGGCACTTGGAGGCTGTCGAATGTCTCGACGGACAGGACATTAAGCCTTGCGCGGCCGTCAATGAGGGTCTTGGTGACTTGTACGTTGCTGATGACGGGTAAACAGAGCATCGGGAGGGCGCCAGCGTTGGTCGTGCACTTGAGCCGGTCCGCCGAGCTAAAGGTGATGGCGCACTTGGACCACCTAAGAGGACGTGTGGCCTCAAGCCTGGGAAGGGTTGCGTTCACCTCGCAAGCAAACTGCCTGAAGATGCGCTGAGAGGCTGGGGCTTGAGCTCCGCCCAAGATGCAGGCGATGGCGCGCGGTTCCTAGAAGCCCCCAGCCCCCTCGTCCTGATGGTGGTCGTCGTTCCTTCTTGGTGGTGGCGGCAGTGGAGGAAGACCGGCGTTGCCCTGAGAGCGATCCTCGCGAGGCTGATCAATCCATGCGCCCTCACGAGGTTGGTCTTGCCAATGGTCCTCGCGAGGCCGGTCGCGCCACTCCTGACGAGGGCCACGATCGTCCCAGCGTCCTCCACCTCGTTCTCGTCCTCGGCCGTAGCCCCGGTCGTTGCGCTCGGGGCGTCGACCGAAGCGTCCATCTCGAATGGCCCTGAGCTCTTGACAGTCGTTAGTGTTGTGGCTGTGTACGTTGTGGAAGCCGCAGAATGGTCGGCTACTCTTGGACGACTTGGGGTGGTCCCGGCCGCACTTCGTATCTGGCTCCGCCGCAAGCACGGCTACTCCCTTGCGCTTCACGTCCTTGGCCTTGGCTTTCTTCTCCTCCAGGTCGGCAGGCGGGAGCTCGAGGAGGGAAAGGCGCCCCTCATCAGCTCTTGCGCACTTGGTCGCTAGGTTGAACAGCTCAAAAGCCATGCATAGCTCCCCGTGGATGGCGAGCTCCTCCTTCATCTTGACGTCGCGGATGCCATCAGAAAATTCCGAAATGATGGCCTCATCCGTCACATTGGGAATCTTGAGACGAACGTTGTTGAAGCGCTGGCAGAGTCTCTCCTGGCTGCTGCCTGACGCAGTGTAGGTCACCCACGGCCGGAGGGCGGTCGCGAGTGCCCTGGAAGTTGGCGACGAAGCGGTCGCGCATCTCGTCCCAGGAGGAGATCGAGCCCGGGGGCAGGTTGAGGAGCCACGAGCAAGCGCCATCCTTGAGAGCCATGGGGAACCAGTTCGCCATGACTTTCTCGTCGCCGTTGGCCGCCTCGATGCTCAGCTCGTAGAGCTGCAAGAACTCCGTGGGGTCGGGGTGCCGTCGTAGCGAGGAGGCAGGTCTGGCTTGAACTTGCCCGGCCAAGCGACACTAGCAGCTCCGGAGTGAAGGCGCGGCAGCCTGCCGTGGCCATCGGGGCCCTTTGCAGAGGTAGGGTCTGCCCTTGATGCCCGCGCACCGCCGCTGCATGCGACACGCGGTTTTGTCGCAGTGGCGCTGGGAGCGCGGGCGCATTCTCTTGTGGCCGGGGAACTTCTTGGCAGCTTCCCTCTTCTCGCGCGGGCGCCCGACGCGGTGGGTCACGCCAGGGGGCCGCTCGCCTTGGCGCCAGAGCGCCGTCTTGGTGCAGAGGTGGTGGAGGCGCTCCGTGAGCCACGTCGCCCGCAGCTGGAGGAGGGCGAGGCAGCGAGAGGGACGGTGCGGGGGAGCCCCTGGGGCACTGACGAGCTCGGCGATGCGGTCCAGCCAGTCCTCGTAGACGTCGTCGAATGGGCGGTAGTGCAGGAGCTCGCGTGCCATGAGCAGCGCGGCCTGCGCGTCCGTGGGAGCGCGACGAGCGTGAGACGACGAGCCAGCTGGGGTTAGCAACGGAGTGGTGGTGCGGCCATCCCGCCGCACCGAGGGGTGCAGTGAGTGAGGGAGTCCTGGATTAGGGGGTCCTCGGACAGCCGGACTATATCCTTTGGCCGGACTGTTGGACTATGAAGATACAAGATTGAAGACTTCGTCCCATGTCCGGATGGGACTCTCCTTGGCGTGGAAGGCAAGCTTGGCAATATGGATATGTAGATCTCCTCCCTTGTAACCGACTCTGTGTAACCCTAGCCCCCTCCGGTGTCTATATAAACCGGAGGGTTTAGTCCGTAGGACAACAACAATCATACCATAGGCTAGCTTCTAGGGTTTAGCCTCTACGATCTCGTGGTAGATCAACTCTTGTAATACTCATATCATCAAGATCAATCAAGCAGGAAGTAGGGTATTACCTCCATCGAGAGGGCCCGAACCTGGGTAAACATTGTGTCCCCCGCCTCCTGTTACCATCCGCCTTAGACGCAAAGTTCGGGACTCCCTACCCGAGATCCGCCGGTTTTGACACCGACATTGGTGCTTTCATTGAGAGTTCCACTGTGCCGTCACCGTAAGGCTTGATGGCTCCTTCGATCATCGGACAACCGGAACGCGATCCAGGGTGAGGTTTTCCTCCCCGGACAGATCTTCGTATTCGGCGGCTTCGTACTGCGGGCTAACTCGCTTGGCCATCTAGAGCAGATCGATAGCTACGCCCCTGGCCATCAGGTCAGATTTGGAAACTTGAACTATACTGCCAACATCCGCGGAGACTTGATCTTCGACGGATTCGAGCCCATGTGAGGTGCGTTGTACAATCTCGACGAGCATGATTTAGCTCTGCCGTCGGAGTGTGTTCAGGAGATCACACCTGCAACTACTCCGGCCCTCAATCCGGAACAAATTGCGCCATCTGTGGACGGGTGGATGGACACCGCCACAGAGGCCGCACGCTCAGTGGCGATAGCGCCGAATACTGACTTCACCTCCTACGAGACCCGTGTTGCCGAACCATTGGATTCGTCCCCGGCCACGGGCTCCGAGCCGCTTGTGTCCGTGCCCATCGAATCTGATTGGGAGCCGATCATGGAGTTTACCTCTGCGGATATCTTTCAGACCTCGCCTTTTGGCGATGCGCTAAATTCATTAAGGTCTCTCTCCCTGTCAGGAGAACCTTGGCCGAACTATGTCCGGCTAGAATGGGATGCGGACGACGAAGAAATTCGCTCCCCACCCACCACCCACTTAGTAGCCACTGTCGACGATTTAACCGACATGCTCGATTTCGACTCCGAAGATATCGACGGCATGGACGACGATGCAAGAGAGGAACAGGAACCATCGCCCACAGGGCGCTGGACAGCCACTTCATCACATGACATATACATGGTGGATACACCCAAAGAAAACAATGACGAGGAACGGAAGGATGCAGCGAAGGATAGCTCCCTCGAGAAGCAAACAAAGCGTCGGTGTAGGCGCCGCTCTAAATCCCGCCTCGGCAAAAACAGCGATAACGGCGCAAGAGAAAATAACACCCCAGTCGACTCCAGAGGAAACGACGACCACATTGACCCAGCAGCAGAGCAGGATGAACCAGCAAATGGCGAACATAGTACGGATCCGCTGTCCGAACACGGCGATGCCAAGGATAAAGCTCATCAACCTCCCTCCGGAGAGGAAAACAGTCCAGACGAAGATGCACACATCATCCCGGAAAGGCACTTGGAACAAGAGAACCTCCGCAGAAGGCTTATTGCCACCGCGAGGAGTCTGAAGAAGCAGAAGCAAAGGCTTAAGGCCGCGCAGAATACGCTCAACAGTAGATGGAACAAAGTGCTCGACAATGAAGAAAGTATGGTGGTAGTTACCACACAAAGAGCTATCCAAAGCGCAAGCTGTTGCCTGAATTTGATGATGAGGCCTTAGAGCCCACACAGCCGAAAAATAAAACGGCCGACCGGTCGGATCAACCACCTCATGGCCGCGATAGAGCGGCTAACAAGGCCGCACATAAGTCAGCACACGATTCACGTGAGGACTTGCATCAGAAGACCGGCGCGACCAGATCCATCTACGGATCAAGGAAACGCGCTCCAGCGCACAACCAAAACCGAACACTACAACCGTCAGAACGCCATGACACATCCAAATACAGGGGTGCCGCACACCCCCTATGTGTTTCACCGATGAGGTGTTGGACCACGAATTTCCAGAAGGATTCAAACCCGTGAACATAGAGGCGTACGACGGAACCACAGACCCTGGGGTCTGGATTGAGGACTTTATCCTCCATATCCATATGGCTCGCGGAGACGATCTCCACGCCATCAAGTACTTGCCCCTCAAGCTGAAAGGACCAGCTCGGCACTGGCTGAAGAGCCTCCCCGAAAACTCAATTGGAAGCTGGGAGGAGCTTGAGGATGCCTTTAGGGCTAATTTTCAAGGGGCCTATGTCCGACCTCCGGATGCAGACAATTTAAGTCACATAATTCAATAGCCCAGAGAGTCAGCCTGAAAGCTTTGGAACAGATTTCTCACTAAGAAGAACCAAATCGTCGACTGCCCGGATGCTGAAGCCTTAGCAGCTTTCAAACACAGCGTCCGAGACGAATGGCTCGCCAGACATCTCGCCCAAGAAAAACCGAGAACAATGGCAGCTCTGACAAGCCTAATGACCCGCTTTTACGCGGGCGAAGATAGCTGGCTAGCCCGTAGTAGCACCAGCGACCCAGGCACATCCGAAGTCAGGGACGGCAATGGAAAACCATGATGCAGTAAAATCAAGCGTCGAAATAACGAAGATAGCCCAGACAACACGGCGGTAAATGCCGGATTCAGGGGCTCTCGACCTGGTCAGCAGAAAAAGCCTTTCAAAGGCAGCAGAGATGGACCGTCAAGCCTAAACAAGATTCTAGACAAATTATGTCAGATTCATGGCACCCCCGATAAACCCGCAAATCACACCCACAGAGAATGCTGGGTCTTCAAGCGGGCCGGTAAGCTAAGCGCCGAACACAAGGGGAGGGAGACACCAAGTGAAGACGAGGACGAGCCTCGAGATCAAAGCACTGGGGGACAGAAAAAATTCTGACCAGAGGTCAAAACAATGAACATGATTCACGTGACGAAGAGGAGAAGCAAACATGCACTCCGAGACACACGTGCTGTAGAGCCCGTCACCCCTAATTTCAACCCCTGGTCGGCCTGCTCGATCACTTTTGATCGTAGGGATCACCTGACAAGTATCCGGCACGGAGGATTGGCTGCCTTGATGTTGGACCCAATAATAAACGGATACCATCTCACACGAGTCCGTATGGACGGCGGCAGTAGTCTTAATCTGATATATCAGGACACAGTCCGCAGAATGGGGATAGACCCGACAAGAATCAGCCACAGTAATACTACCTTTAAGGGAGTAATACCAGGCCCAGAGGCCCGCTGCACGGGCTCTCTAGTACTAGAGGTTGTATTCGGTTCTCCCGACAACTTCCGAAGATAAAAGTTAATCTTCGACATCGCTCCATTCCGAAGTGGCTATCAAGCACCACTCGAAAGAGCAGCTTTTGCTCGTTTTAACGCAGTACCGCATTACGCTTCCCTTAAGCTTAAGATGCCCGGTCCACGTGGCATCATCACAATTAGCGGAAATATCGAGCGTTCCTTATGCGCGGAAGAACGTGTGGCGGCTTTAGCAGCCGAACACTAAACGGCCTCTCCAACCAGAATAAACGATCGGTCGTCAAGACCGCAGACACGGCTAGACGAGTCCGGCACATCACTAGCTGTAACAGCTTAGATATACCTAAGATTGGTTTGATGGATTTACCCTCATAGGCGGTACCAGGGGCTTCCCGCGTGTAAACAGGGCTAGTTCGGCTCAACTTTACTTATCTTGAATTTTCATGGTTTATCGAGAATAACCAATTTTTCGCACGACAACTTTCACCTAAGTTCTTCTCTTTTACAGACGACAATCGTGCTACACCCTTCCAGGATACGGCACAACGGAGACACAGGCGCAGACGTGCAGCAGGGACCCGCTCAAAGGTTTCTTTTTAGATTAAGACCCTGTGTAAACCTTTTTTACTGTCTCTTGTTGTTCACATCCTCCGGATACTCAGTACAACCGAGAAGGATGCTGACGTTATTGGCATTTCGCCACGTCAGAACATTGCACGTACCTGGACACTCGGGGTTCCTTATCAAGGGCATTGCTCAGCCCGGCATATGTTATAAAGACCGAATACCTTAGGGAGTGTTCGGCGTCGCGAGTTTGGCCTTATATGCATCAGCTCCGAATCATGTCTTTGGTCAAATGTTGGGTTTGCCCGGCTCCCGTGTTTTGCTACCTTACGTTCCGCTCTATCGGCTAAGGTGGCACCGGGAGAACTACTGCGATTGTGCCCTGGTTCATCCGGATGAGCACCTCAGTAGAGAAAGCCGAAAACTGACTGTCATGATAAAGCGCGAGACTGGTCAACCACTCGATGACTTAGCGGAATCTTCGGGATTCCTCCGCATTAACGAAGGGCCGTTTCCCGGTCATGTATGTACGCGCCCCATATTCGAACAAGCGCGGAGGTACCAGGGGCTATATAGTAGTCCCACCATCAAACTCCTATGGCTAAGTGAAAGTGTTAAAGCAATATAGTCCGATTGCCTCGTTCGCTGCGCTATCACCTCCTTAATGGACCAAGACGTTGGATCAAGTGTGAATATGCGTTTTTGGCTAACACCCCCGCATTATATGCGTGGGGGCTAAAGCCGACGACTGCAAACTTTCAGGTTATATACATATATACATAAACGGCCGCACAGGAGGCATCATAATACTTTCAGGCAAAAGTATAAACGCGGCCTTTATAATTTAATAAACATTGTTCTTACAATGGGAATACATGTCACTAGAACATAATATTCTTCGAGCACTGGGCCTCTATTAAACGAGCGCCTTCAAGGACTTCTTCAAAGTAGTGCTCGGCCGATACTCGGCCCACGGCCGAACTCTGGGTTGCAATAGCGGTGGCCTCCATCTCTGCCTAGTATGTCTTGACACGGACAAGAGCCATCCGCGCACCCTCTATGCACGCCGACCTCTTCATAGCGTCGACGTGCGGCACAGCACCAAGGAACTGTTGCACTAAACTAAAATAACTATTCGGCCTTGGCCCTTCCGGCCACAGATGATCCACAACAGACCTCATGGCAAGCCCGGACAACCTATGGAGCTCGGCCCACTCGGCCATTCGCTCATTCAATAGCAGCGGACGCACTGAAACATTGAACTGTGACCAGAACAGCTTTTCCACTTCACGATCTTTTTGATCTTTGAAATACTCGGCCGCATCAGCAGCACTCGCTGCCAAATCCACGTATGCGTCTGCAGAACTCCATAGTTGATCAAGAGGGGCATACTTAGGATCTCCGAACTTCGTCCGCAACAAAAAGGGCTTCCCAGCCGCAATATCCCCGGCTTGACGTAGCTCCTCCTTCGCCGCTCTGATTTTAGAGCGGGCGTCCTTGGCCGCTACCATGGCCTTCTCCAGGTCCGTCATCTTCGTTCGATTTTCCTTTTCAAGAAGCTCGTAACGGTCGGCGGCATCCTTCAATTCAACAGCCATCTTGGCTATTTTATCCTTGCTTTGGCAATGCGTAGCCTGTTCGGCTCTCAGCTCTTCGACCGCCTTTAGACCGGCCGCATCACTCTTCCTGGCTTGTTCCTTGGCACGGGCAAGTTCCACCCAAAGGGTCTCCATGGCGGCAGCCCCATCTGCACTCACAACATATTAAAGATACTAGCATCATGCTCCTCTTACTATGTGTTGATCGCCGGGGAAATCACATACCCTGTGCCTCGTCGAGCCGCTTGTTTACAAGCACGATGTCGGCATCTGCCGCATCAAGTTGCCGCTTCAGCTCGGCAAACTCACCAGTCCGGCTAGCCACCGGACCTTCCGCCACCTGCACATGAAGGCGGCATGATTATTACCTGGGACTATGATCCTCTGTTTGCCGCCGTTTTCGACAGCAACCAGAGTCTCAGGGGCTACTATCTGCATATGGCACACCTAGCGTGTGCGGTACCATCAAAAACATATACTACTTTGCGTACCTCAAAGCCTCTCAGCAGGCTCATAAAAGCTTCATGCAGCCCGCTTTCGGCGGATGAAATCCTCTCAACCACCGTACCCATTAGCGTACGATGCGCTTCTGAGATAGCCGCTTGCTCCAGAAGATCCTTCAGTGCGTCGGGTCGCGCACCGGACGGTCCCGGCCTCTTTCTGTTGCTCTCCTTAGGAGCCGAATACTCCGGACTTCGGGTGGCCGAAGGATTACCCTCTGGCCTTGGCGGATCAGGAGAAATCCTCCGTGACGACACCTCAGGGTCGCCCGCCTCATGAGGCGGGGAGGCATGGGGAGGTGTTTCGCTCTCCATCATCTCCGGAAGAAGATCCCCCGAAGACGAACTCTGTCGAGAAGGGCTACGATCCGAACTACAAGATATATGCTTCGGTTATTGTCCTCAGAAGTAAAGCAGGATATTTTTACTATTAAGTACTCTTTGTTTACTTACAGCTCGGTGGAGGGCTGATCCCCTTGCGGGCACTGTGCGGCAAGGGTACCCTCCGGGGTAGGACCCTCCGACAAAGGATTCTTCCCTCGCTTGGAGGCCATTACTTCCAAGTCTTCAGAGGCGGTCCTCTTCCTTCCCTGGGGAGAGGGAATTTTAGATTCTTCCCCCCGGTTATCCTCCTTCGAGGAGGCACTGATTCCCCCGGTCTGGATGAATAGTAAGTGAGGCTCGCTCTCGGCCTCTTTGTTCCTCCCTTTACCTTCCCCTGATGGCGCTTGATAAGGCGCAAGCTCAAGCATCCTGGCTAGTACAGGATCCGGTGAGCCCTCGGGAAGGGGGGCCGGACACCTGATCATCTTCGCCTCTTTTATCCAGTCCTGGTCAAAAGGCGACTTTTCAGAATGATGTTGTGATAAATTAAAAGACAACGTGTTCAGCCACAGGACTACTTACTTGGGTATCTGGACGATTGCAGCTCAGACCCGCATCCTTGGTGGTGTCCGGACACCTTATTTCTGGTCCGAAGAACAATTTGTACATCTCTTCGAGCGTCATGCCGAGGAAGTGCTGAATAGCTCGCGGTCCTTCCGGGTTGAACTCCCACATACGGAGGGGTCGACGTTTGCAAGGTGGGACTCGACGCACTAGCATGACTTGCATTAGCGTGACCACGCTGACATCTCTCTCGAGGAGATCTCGGATGCGACTCTGCAATATCGGCACATCATTAACTGGCCCCCAATCCAGCCCCTTATTGATCCATGACGTCAGTTGTGGCGGGGGGCCCGAGCGAAAGGCAGGGGCGGCTACCCACTTGGTACCCCGAGGAGCTGTGATATAAAACCACTCCCGTTGCCATAAACTGGACACCTCCGGGAAGGAACCCTTTGGCCATGGAACATCGGCGCCTTTGCTTGTTACGGCACCTCCGCACTCTGCATGTCGCCCCTCAATCATCTTCGGCTTCACATTGAAGGTCTTGAGCCATAAGCCGAAGTGTGTGGTAATGCGGAGGAAGGCTTCACACACGACGATGAACGACAAGATGTGAAGGATGGAATCCGCGGCCACGTCATGGAAATCCAGCCCGTAATAGAACATGAGCCCCCTAATAAAGGGATCTAGCACAAAGCCTAGCCCTCGGAGGAAGTGAGAGATGAATACGACGCTCTCGCTGGGTTCAGGAGTGGGAATGACCTGCCCTCGAGCAGGTAGCCTGTGCGAGATTTCGGCGGTCAAGTACCTAGCCTCTCTTAGCTTCTTGATGTCTTCCTCTGTGACAGAGGAGGGCATCCACCGACCTTGAAGGTTGGATCCGGACATGGTTGAAGGTCCGAAGCGCCTGACCTGAGCCTTGGGTGTTGAAACTCGAGGCGGGGGAAGGATTCGATCGAGTACGAGAAGAAAAAGGACAGGCCTTGGCCTCTTTATAAAGAGGGTGAATATCAAGCGTCCTCCTCGTGGCCGTTTGGGACTTGCCTAAAATCAAGGAGTCATACCAACGGGCACGATTGGGTTACCCACATTCGTATTGATGAGAATCCCATAATAAGGGGGACATGATCTCTGCTTCGACAAGACGTGCCAATAAAATCGCCTCGCAAAACATGCAGTGGCAGGCTGATTGAGAACAACGGTTCGAATAATGATCAGGTCGTGGTGTGATGTCACGCTATGAAAAATCGTCAGCAGATTAGATCTGTGGAAATGTTATTCTCTCTACGGTGGTATGTGGAATTTGTTTTGCAGAGCCGGACACTATCCTTGTGTTCAAAATCTTCTATGGAGTATTCGGAGGAGGAACCCGCCTTGCAATGCCGAAGACAATCTGCACGCCGGACTCATCGTCATTGAAGCCTGGTTCAGGGGCTACTGAGGGAGTCCTGGATTAGGGGGTCCTCGGACAGCCGGACTATATCCTTTGGCCGGACTGTTGGACTATGAAGATACAAGATTGAAGACTTCGTCCCGTGTCCGGATGGGACTCTCCTTGGCGTGGAAGGCAAGCTTGGCGATATGGATATGTAGATCTCCTCCCTTGTAACCGACTCTGTGTAACCCTAGCCCCCTCCGGTGTCTATATAAACCGGAGGGTTTAGTCCGTAGGACAACAACAATCATACCATAGGCTAGCTTCTAGGGTTTAGCCTCTACGATCTCGTGGTAGATCAACTCTTGTAATACTCATATCATCAAGATCAATCAAGCAGCAAGTAGGGTATTACCTCCATCGAGAGGGCCCGAACCTGGGTAAACATTGTGTCCCCCGCCTCCTGTTACCATCCGCCTTAGACGCAAAGTTCGGGACCCCCTACCCGAGATCCGCCGGTTTTGACACCGACAGCGAGGACGCTTGCTGCTCATTCCCCGTCGGGCCGGTCGCGGCGTTGGCGGCAGGCGACGGGGAACGACGGGGAGGTCCACCGACAGGAGCGGTCTGAGCGACGTGGGCTGCGAGGGCGGCCCGGTGCTCAGCGCGAGCTCGACGAGCGTCCGCCATGGATGCGGCGAAGCGACGGGACGCGGATCGGTGGGAGGAAAGCTTCGGTGCACCCCTACCTGGCGCGCCAAATATCGGATTTCGGGTTCCGGCAAAACCCTTGAGGTTCGAACACTGGGGTGCGCGTGAGATCTCTCCCTCCCCCTAGCTCGCTCTCGCAACAATCGTCAGGCCTAGCTCATCGAACCCAAAGAACGAGAGACACAAGAGTTTATACTGGTTCGGGCCACCGATGTGGTGTAATACCCTACTCTAGTGTGGTGTGGTGGATTGCCTTTTGGGCTGAGGATGAATAGTTACAAGGGAAGAACAACCTCCTGAGGAGAGGTGCTCTTGTGCTTGTGTGTGGCTATGGATGGAATGGCCCCGATCCAAGATGAGATCAAGATGCCTCCTATGGTGGTGGCTAGTCCTATTTATAGAGGCCCTGGTCCTCTCCCCAAATATTGAGCGGGAAGGGATCCAACAACAGCCAAATTCGAAGGGAGACAACTAGTACAAGTTATCCTGACTAAAGGTGGACTTCGCCTGCCAAAGGCTCTGGTGGTGACGCCGTCTTGGGCTCCACGGTGACCTTCGTCCTGTCGTCCTGCTGGTCTTGGTCTCGTTGCACCGATATGGAAACCTTTGCCTGATGCCTCGGGACTCCTCGCCCACGCTTGACCCTTTAGCACCAAAGAGGAAACGAGGACACTGCGCACACTGGCGCCCGCCTGGCTCCAGTCGTCATGGCTTGCGTCACAGGAACCTCGCGAGATGTCCCTTGCCTTGATCTCTCCGCCCCTCGCGAGCCGGCCTGGTGAGGCTGCCCCTGAGGAGGTCTTGCGTCGTCCACCTCGCGAGGCTTGGCCCCTCGCGAGGGTCTTGAGTGTTTGCTGGTGAAGATGGGCCGTACAGGGCCGCTGGTGGAGCCACACCATGGGCCGCAGGCAGGCAAGTCTAGGGACCCCCGTTCCCAGGACGCCGATAGGTTGGGTATCCGGTCTCTACTACTTTCACCATATTATTTCCTCTTTGAATCAAGTGCTAGATTCATGCTACAACTCCCCCCCTTTCTTCGTTGTTTGAACAAAGTCCTAGATTCGAATGCATGAAGTAGCTTTACCTCTAATAATACTAAAAATTTAGGTGGCTTTGGAAGAGCTGATGGGAGTAGAAAAAGATGCACATGCAGACACGTGGGGAGCTGGGGCAGTAGAGCAAGGCCGCTTTCGAAGAACTTATACCTGAGGGTCGTCGGGATGTCGGCGGCGGCAGGTCGGATCTGCGCACAATACGGCAGGGAGGATGAAGGGTCAGAGGACCTCCCGAGACGGTGCTGTGTCGGAGAGAACGGCACGGGCAGAGGATCGGGCTCCTCCGACAGGTGTGGGTTTCCTCCCTCGCCGGTGATGACCGCGTGAATGATGCACCTAGTCCTCTACACACACCAGCCGAAGGGATCCGGCCGGATCTGTGACCAGCGGTGAGCAGAGACAAAATGTCGCTACCGCTGTCTTGTTTATATCTGGAGAGGATGAGAGAAAGAAGAGAGCAACCCTAGTAAAGCAAGCGCTCAGGCCCCTGCATACATATATAGTGGAGTGATTATCTTTTTCTCTCCACAACAAGCGTTTCAATTTGTGTACGTGGCATTAAAGAAAAGAAACTCTCTATTTAAAGTGACTAACTATACGACTCCTACTTACTACTACTACTAGTAGTAGTATTGTTCACTTGTGCTCCCCGGCCCTCCATTCATTGAACAACCCCATGAGTGAATAAACATACAGTACTAGTATTTATATAGAATGAACAAGCTCGAACTATTTTCGCGTAGTTAAAAGTTGAGGGCGGGGATTTTCCCGGGCAGTACGCGTGGCAGTTTTCGCCTAGGCGGTTTGACAGAGAGGCGAGGAGGGTGAGGGAGTAGAGGATTCAACTTACTTACTGTTGGAAAGGTTGGGCTATGCGATTTGACGGTGCGTTACTGCTGGAAAGACTTGTGATATGACTACTCACTATAGTCATGAATTACTGGCGGTATGACCGGGGTGATGCCCCCCTTCCGTTCTGCACTCTAATCTGGTGCATGACACGTATTACGTCGACCCGGATGCAGGATGATGTTGGCTCTCCCACATGTCGGTGAAGTAGTACGTAGTAGTAAGAAGGAGCAAAGAATCATGCGGTATAAGTCTTTCTAGAGATTCCAAGTGACTACATACGGAGCAAAATGAGTGAATCTACACTCTAAAATATGTCTACATACATTTGTATGTTGTAGTCAATTTGAAATGTCTAAAAAGACTTATATTTAGGAATGGAGGGAGTAGTAGTACTACTACTCACGTCGGAGGAGTGCGAACCACGGCAGCCCAGTGAATCAGCAGTAGAAAACAACGTGCTGATATGGCCATAAAAAACAATGTGCCACGGTCCAGACTATAGCATGTACAGTACTACTCCTCTTTGTTTGGATCCCTGAGTTAGAGCTAGTTTGGGTTGAAATAGCCTCAAATTATCCAAACAGGAAGGGTTAGTTTGAGCTAGTTTGCTCTAACCCAGCTAAAAAACTAGCCCGGTGGAGAGGTTCTAATTGGGTTAGTTCTCCTCGGGCCCACTAAAAGAGAACTAAAAAAATCTCCCCTGCCCGCACCAGATCGCTCCCTCCGTCCCCCCCCCCCCTCGCGCGACTCCTCTCTGTTCCCCATCAGGCCGCCCGCCCAAGCGTCGCCCTGCCGCTTGCCCTCTCTCTCCTCCGGCCACCCTCTCCCTCCGGCCTCCGCCGCCCTCCTTCGGACGCCCTCTCCCTCCGGCCTTCGAAGCTCGCCCCGCTCCCCCTTCACCGGTCATTTTTCTCCCTCTGTCCTGCGCGGCGGCGGCGCATCTACCAGGGAGGTCGCGAGAGGGGTGAGTTTGTTCATTCCTTCTTTGTCTCACAGCCATATCATTGATCTTGCTCGCTTAACGCTAATTCTGATTTGGAAAAGTAGATCCTGATTAAACTTGGTATAGATTTGTGGTGCACGCATGGAATTGTTTGATCCTGCTTGAGGAGGTAATAAATCTTTCTAGAGGCCCAAAGATTCACTTCACCTTTCTAGGTATTTCAGTTTCAAGCTTGCATTCTTTCTAGAGGCCCAAAGAATCAGTTCACCTTTCTAGGTATTTCAGTTCCAGGCTTGCATTGTTTCTAGAGGCCCAAAGATTCAGTTCACCTTTCTAGGTATTTCAGTTTCAGGCTTGCATTATTTCTAGAGGCCCAAAGATTCAGTTCACCTTTCTAGGTATTTCAGTTTCAGGCTTGCATTATTTCTAGAGGCCCAAAGATTCGGTTTGCAGTCGTCGACAAGTGGCCCTGCTACCCATGCCGGTGTCGACCTCAACTCGCAAGCGCCGGCGTCAAAGCGGTTCCCGGGGCTTGGGCTCTACAGAGCCTTCCTCTAGAGCAACGATGACGAGCTCCTCCCTGGGTGCGTGAGGGGCTCTGGGCTCCCTCCCTATCGTGAATGACTTCCGTGATGAGTTAGCTCATGCTTTGTTTCATGGAGTGTATTTTTTTTGTGAAGCTTGATTGAGGACTTGTATGTTTAAGTGGGATATCTCAATTGTATGGAAAAAGTAAAATTTATCATGTTTTGCATGCTTGATTTGTAAAGATGGTTCGTTTATGTCAATTGTGAGTGGGAGGAGGCCACACAAGAGCCGGCCACACCAAATCCGGCAGGAAATAGGGTCCAAAGTAGTCAAATGATTGAGAAAGAACATTTATTGTCAATCTAACCCTGCCATCCATACACCTCTTTGGTTTAGAGTTGGTTCAGGGTTAGAATCTAACTCTAACCTCTAACTGAGTTAGAGTTCTCCTCGTCTCGGTTCATCGCCATCATACTTTCCCCATTTCTGTGTTTTAAGTATCCTGCGAATCAAAGAGGCCCTTAGACTGGTTTAGGTCTGGTAGTTTTTTATAAACATGTTATGTCCAAAATTTAATGAACGTGCTCCGGTTTCTACGAAAATAATCCGATTTCATGTAGTAATTCATTTATTTATTTATTCTTCTGTGGGGGTTTGCATGTAATTCGTGAGGTCTGAAATGTAAAGTACCCCGGCATATGCTCTGAGTCGTGCATGCACTACGACCCAGATGCTCTATGTCCCACATGTCGGCGAAAGGGAGCACGTGGAAATAGCCTAGGAGTACATATAGGAGGATAAATGCATGAAAAATATGTACGGTGAAGCATAGCTGCGGTTCGAAAAGGAGACCTAAAGTGATGACAGGTATAGGTCGCACGCACCCAACTAGTGGTAGTACTAGGCATACGACTGCTTTTTCCCTAAAAAAAGAGGTACGAGTGCTCAGTACTCCTATTCTATCAACGTGAGTCCCATCTGACAACAGCATCTGTGCTACAGCTAGCTCTTCTCCCTAGTTTCTCTCTTCTAATTCTAAACTCAGCCGAAGCCCGGTGGGCGGGGTGGGGATTTGCCGATGGTCGGTTTGCTCAACTGCGGCCCGCCTTCACCCTTGAGCTGCGTCGGGTCGTCTAGCCGGTCAAGTTCATGCCGGAGCTGCCCCCGCGCTACGATGGCATCCCCGACCCAACAGAGTTTCTCCAGCTCTATGCGTTGAGCATCAAGGCGGTGAACGGCGACGACAAGGTCATGGCGAACTGGTTCCCCATGGCCCTCAAGGATGGCGCGCGCTTCTGGCTCATGAAACTGCCTGAGGGATTGATCTCTTTGTGGGATGAGCTCCGCGAGTGGTTCATCACCAACTTCCAAGGCACCCGTGACCGCGCCCTCACCATCAACGATATGCGGCGCGTGAAGCAGCACCCTAGCGAGACACTCCACAAGTACATTCAGCGTTTCACCCAGGTCCACCTCAAGATCCCGAAGGCGTGGACAAAGCCATCATCTCGGTGTTCATCAACGATGTCACAGACGTCGGGATGAGCGAGAAGCTCGCCATCAACGATGACCTATGCACGACGCTAGAGCTATTCAACCTAGCTGACAAGTTCGTGAGGGCAGAGGAAGGCCGCCTCTCTCTCCTCAACAACCCCAACGTCGAGCCCGAGGACAAGAAGGCCAAGGCCAAGGAAATGAAGCGCAAGGGCCCCACCGTGCTGGCGGTGGAGCCAGAGCTAAAGCGCGGCCGCGACCACGACGAACCGGGCAAGGACGGCTACATGTTCTGCGTCTACCACAACATGCGCACCCATGACACCGGCGACCGTCAGGAGCTCAGGGCGCCTCGTGATGAGCGCTTGGGCCACCGCCTCGACTGCAACGACCGTGGCTTCGACCACGGAGGAGGCAGCGGCGGAGGCCGATGGGACAACCGCAACCCCCGTCAGAGGCTGGTGTGACCAGCCTCATGAGGGTGGCTGGCGCGATCAGCCTCGTGACGACACCTGTTATAATTAGCCTCGCGAGGCCCGTCCCCAGGCCTCCCGCCGCTGCCGCTGCCCCCTAGGAGGAACGACAACAACCAACCGGACGAGGGGGCTGGGGGTTACCAAGAGCCTCGCGCGATAGCCTGCATCCTCGGCGGAGCTCAGGCCCCTACGTCAAATCGCCTCTTCAAGCAATTCTCTCGTGCGGTGAACGATGTCCTCCCGAGGCTTGAGGCTGTGCGCCCCCTCAAGTGGTCGCAGTACGCCATCGCGTTCGACTCCCAGGACCACCTCAGGTGTTCAGCCACTGCCCGGCACACTCCCCATGTTGTGCACGCCCACCAGCAGCAACGTTTTTGTCACCAAGACCCTCATCGACGGCGGCGCTGGCTTCAACGTCCTCTTTGTCGAAACCTTCGAGACACTCCGAGTGCCTTATGATCAGCTCATGCCCAGCGGGCCATTCTCTGGGGTGACCGTTGCCTCCACCACTCCCCTGGGGCAGGTGCGCCTGCCAGTCGCCTTCGGTACTCGTGACAACTATCACATCGAGCTCATCTACTTCAACGTGGCCCACATCGGCCTTCCGTACAACTCCATCCCGGGGTACCCTGCCCTCGCCAAGTTCATGGCGGCAACCCACCATGGCTACAACATCCTCAAGATGCCAGGGGCAGTGGCGTCATCACTGTCGCCTACGATGAGAAGGACGCGGTCTGCTCCCTTGAGCACGCCTACCGGGATGCAGTGACCGAGAATTCTGACGACGAGGGTGATGTTGCACCCCTTGAGGCTGTCCCCGCGAAGAAGGAGTAGCTCCTCCCCAAGAGCCGTCCTGAGGCAAAGAAGGCACCCGCCTACGGCACCTCGGGCGTCGCGCCTATCGTCGGGGCATGCCTTCCTCCCACATAGGAAGGCGCGCCCAGCGCCTCCCTCAGGGCATGCTCGGGGGCTTCCACTTGGGGAGCGTCTGACCTGACCAGTGTGACGAGGTAGGTGCTTGGGCACCACTTGGAGGCGTGCTTCGATGTGCGCCCCCGCAAGCAAGGAACACGACGCTATGCGCGAGGAGCGCAAGAGTTCATCACCAAGGGGACCCACGAGCTTCAGGAAGCACGGGCCATGCACGGCGAGCATCGCCCCGCACGTCCCACTAGCTCGGCTTCCGCTCTCAACGCGGGCGACGAGCTGCGCATGTGTGTCAACATTCCGGGCCTCAACAGGGCCGCTTCTCAGGACCTCCTCTGACCGTCACGCAACGGCCGGAGTGGGGTTGTCCCCTGCAACTACATCTGCATGCCCTTTGGCCTGCTGAATGTGGGCGTCATGTACGAGCGTCTCGCGCAGCTCATGCTGGCGTCTCACGAGGCCCGACGCTTGGGGCTGGCATCTCAAGAGGCCTCGGCCTCTCGGAGCCTCCCGAGCCTCAAGAGCCTCCCAACTCTTGATGGGTGAACCTTCGCTGCGCTCTTCGCCAGCTACCTCAATGCTTCCGCAGCAACATTTCCAGGTGACTTTTTGGTTTCTTCAATTGAGGGAGCCCTGTGGGCTGCATTGTCCTCAGGCTGCTTGGGGCTAGCCTCTGCAGCTATCTTATCTTTTGGCTATGTATTAAAACTGGTTATGCTTTTATGAATTGTTATGCCTGTTAACCTTGTGCTCGATACCACATCGCATCTGGAGGCGACACCCCTCGGGGCCCCCACGCGCTAGCGGCTCTCCTCCTGAACGTCCCATGAGAGGGGCTATTGGCACGGCGCCTGTGCTCAGGCCCGTCCCTGCAGCGCTGATAAACCTAAGTGACCGAGCTCTGGCTCGCGGGCCGGCCTCGTGCACATCACCTCATCGGGTCCTTAATGCCTTGTGCTCTCATGGAACAGTCATGAGCAGATCGGTAAGCGTGCGTTGCCCCATATACCTGTAATCTGTCAGCATGCAGAGTTTCAGGAGCCAGGCATTCAGACGGTGTTTAAACAACGCCTCGTTGCCTCAGGAGGACCAGCCTCGGTCAGGCGACGGTCCGGTCCACGTCACCAACCACAAAAGCTAAGTACAACCACCTCGTATGCCACGGTGTTGCCGAACGGGATCCCTTCCCCTATGACCTTCGTGAAGTGTGTCGCTCTTTTTCGCGCAAGTCGCTTTCACGTTAAAAGGGAAGCTCCTGAGCATCGCGCCTCAGGAGCTCTTATTGGCTCTCGATCCCTCACCCTGGCCTTGCCCCAGGGATTGCGACCTGGCATACCAGCGGTGGCTGAGCCTCGCTCGAGGGTCGGGTCCTGAGGATGTAGAGCATTTTGACGAGTGAGGAAAAGAGAGGCAGGCTTTGTGAGGAGATATGGTGAGTTGGGTTGTAGTTTAGCTGCGTCGATATCGGCTGAGACGCAGAGGACATTGTTTTTTCATGCACCCCTCGTGGGACTTGTGTTGATCTATCACATAACAGAAGGCGGATAGGAAGCCAAGCTCCAAGGAAGCGCGCCCTCATGCTACAAGGGTCCCCCACGGGCCGCAGATGCTCCACACTACACCCTAAGTTAAGTTGGCCACCTCGCGCGGCGCGCAAGTCTCACTAATAATGTTTTGTTTCTCCTTTTCGCAACCTTGTTGGGGCGGAAACCTTTTATTTCTCGTGAGCCGCTTGCGCGTCAAGGGGGACTTCTTGAGCATCGCACCTCAGGAGCTCTTACCGGACCTCGATCCCCTCACTTCTTGGCCTTCTCCAAGGCATCACGACCTGGCATACCAGTGACGACTAAGGGTTGCTCGGGGCCGGGTCCTAGCGGCGCAGAGCATTAACGCGATCGCAAAGAAAAGGCTAAGTCCAAACGAGGGGCGCCATGATAAACTTAAAACGCGAGCCAAAAGCATCCAAATTAAGGCGCAAGCACCGGAGTTCTTACACGCCACCGTGGGGCCATGTCGCTTTGGTGCAGGAAATGAAAGAGAGCGAAAGGAACTTCTTCACGACGGCCGCTGCCTCCGGGACACCGGCTCCAGCACCGTCATGCCTAGCCGGAGTCCTCCTCCTTGATGTGGCGGCTTGGGGGCTCGTCGGAGTTATCTCCACTCTCGCTTCCCTTGGGGGAGGTGCTACCGCTGCCGCCACTGTTGTCGCTGGAGGAGTGGCCGCTGCTATCGTTGTCGCTCTCCATACAGCACTCTTGGCAGTCGTCAGCGTGCCCGAAGATCTTCATGAAGAGTGTGGTGGCCCTGCCGAATTTGAAATGGAGGGTGTGCCCCCCTTCAGGCTGCGGGCGCAAGCAAACGACTTCCACCCCCGCTTCATGAACACGAAGCCGGGGAGGAGAACTCCATCGCCACCCAGGAGGCCCTATTGCAGCAGCCGTCCGGCTGCATTCCTAAACCACCATCTCTTCGGCGAAGGAGTCTGGGAGCCGGAGCCAGGTCCGGGCATGGCCGACCATCCCCACGATGAACTTACGGGCCAAGTCGGCGGAGTGACTCCACGACTAGGGCGGCCGGGTGCCAGCGCCATTCCTTCCCCCTTGGGCACGGCCGCCTCGGCCTCCGCGCCCGCGCCTGCGGGCTGAGTTTTGCCCACATCTGCTCGAGCCGGCGTAGGCGGACAAGGGAGGACGCCCCGAGCTCGGCGGTGGGCTTACGCAGACGGCCTCGCCCCCTCACTGGTTGCGGCTGCTTGACTCACTCCAGCGTCGCTTTCCCTTTCTTAGTGGGAGAGAACCTCCGGGGGCCATGGCCACGGTAGTGGTGGTTGAAGATGGAGAAGCGAGCAGATGGAAATGGGCCAAGGGGTCTAACCCCTCGCCCCCTTTTATAGCGATCGGAGGAGACCGGTCTGTGCCCCTTCGCCTTCGGAGTAATGAAGGCCCCGCAGTGCTGCCAGGCTTTATGTCAGCCTAGGCAGTTGCCGAGGCAACATGGGGAAGTGGGAGCGTCCCGTGCACCAGCGCACACCACGCGTCAAGCTTGGCCCGCAGGCGGTTGGGGTCCGCGTCGCTTCACCCCCTCTCTTCTTCTTCGCCGCGAGCAGGATCATGTGTGCCATGGGCCCGAGGGCTACAGTCGGGCCCATGGGACTGGGGGTACCCAGGCCTGTCAACCTGCGGCCCATTGCGTGGCGTCATTGGAAGCCCGGCGCGGCCCAGCATCAAGGCTTCACATGCAAGACCCTCGCGAGGGCCCCTGCCTCGCGAGGCGAGCGTCAGCAAGGATCACCAAGAGCTGACAAGGGCTTCATGAGGGGCGGCCTCCCGAGGCCTCTCGCGGGCTAGACATCTGTAGGCTCGACACCCCGCCTTGCACTGCACGTGGGTGGCGTGAGCCACGATTAGCAGAGCCAGAAGGGTGCTGAAAGCACAAGTGCTCCATGGGTGGTTTTGGTAATTAAAGTCAACATATCTCTTGTTGGACTAATGTTTTTATCTAGAATATTCAGATAAGTTCAACAGATGGAGTGACATGGACAAGAGGATGTGGAACCCCTTCAAGATGCTAAGGACAAAGGATTGGCTCAAGCTTAAAATCTCAAGACTCTACATTTTACTTTCAGTGATCCAAGATCACATTGAGTCCATAGGAAAGCCAATACTATTAGAAGGGGATGAGGTGTTGCTTAATGGCTTGCTTGCTCCAAGTGCTTAGTGATATGCTCCAACGCCCTCAACCACTTTCTCATATCCACATATGTCCTAAACCAAAAGTCAAACTCGGCCCCACCGAAAGTTTCTATCCGGGGCCACCGAGTTATCTTGACCTAGCCACTGCTAGAAACCCTAATCAATTCGGTCTCACCGAGATGGGCTTGCAAACTCTCTGGTTCCTGTTGCATTAAATTCGGTTTTACCGAGTTTTGTAACCGGTCCCACTGAGTTTGCCTGACCAACTCTCTGGTTAGCCTATTACCAAAATCGGTCCCACCGTGTTTGTGTAATCGGTCAAACCGAGATGAGGTTTTACCCTAACCCTAGCACATCGGTCCCACCGAGTTGATCATATCGGTCCCACCGAAATGCCTAACGGTCACATTATGAACTAAATCGGTCTGACTGAGTTTTCTGATTCGGTCCCACCGAGTTTGGTGATTTGTGTGTAACGGTTAGATTTTGTGTGGAGGCTATATATATCCCTCCACCCACTCTTCATTCATGGAGAGTGCCATCAGAACAAGCCTACACTTCCAGCATACATTTTCTGAGAGAGAACCACCTACTCATGTGTTGAGACCAAGATATTCCATTCCAACCATATGAATCTTGATCTCTAGCCTTCTCCAAGTTGCTTTCCACTCAAATCATCTTTCCACCAAATCCAAATCTGTGAGAGAGAGCTGAGTGTTGGGGAGACTATCATTTGAAGCACAAGAGCAAGGAGTTCATCATCAACACACCATCTATTACCTTTTGGAGAGTGGTGTCTCCTAGATTGGTTAGGTGTCACTTGGGAGCCTCCGTCAAGATTGTGGAGTTGAACCAAGGAGTTTGTACGGGCAAGGAGATCGCCTACTTCGTGAAGATCTACCCTAGTGAGGCAAGTCCTTCCTGGGCGATGGCCATGGTGGGATAGACAACGTTGCTTCTTCGTGGACCCTTCGTGGGTGGAGCCCTCCATGGACTCGCGCAATTGTTACCCTTCGTGGGTTGAAGTCTCCATCAACGTGGATGTACAATAGCACCACCTATCGGAACCACGCCAAAAATCTCCATGTCTCCAATTGCGTTTGCACACTCCAATCCCATCCCTTTACATTCTCGCAAATTGCATGCTTTACTTTCCGCTGCTCATATACTCTTTCCATGCTTGCTTGAATGTGTTGTGAAGGTTTAAACTTGTGCTAAAACTCTACCTTAACTTGAAGAAAATAAAAACTGTAACTTTTCTTTGTTAAGAGTCTATTCACCCCCTCTACACACCTCTTCTCGATCCTTTCAGGTGCCAGCGGGCATAGACGAGGACGCTTTCCTCTTTGGTGCTAAGGTAACAAGGACAACTCGCAGGTTCCTGAAGCAATCCCCAAAGGTTGCCACTCCGGTGCTAGAAGACCAGGACCGCGGGATCGCCAAGACAAAGGTCATCGCCGAGCCCACCGATGCGTCATGCCTAGAGACTTTATCAAGCGGGGACTACTTTTGCCAGGATAAGCTATACTCCTGTCCCCTTTCAAAATTGGCTGTTGTGGAATCCCTTCCCACCTAGAGTCTTCGGGGGAAGAGGACCAAGGCTAGTATAAAGATAGGCTAGTCTCCATCGTAGATAGGGATCAGAGGAGAAGGGGAGAGAGTCTAGAGCCCTCCCGAGGCTGTTCATCCTTGTACTAGTTCATACTCATCCTCCCTCGCGAGGCAATCCACCACAAAGCAGGAGTAGGGTCTTACACCGCAAGGTGGCCCGAACCTGGGTAAATCGTTGTTTTGTGTCTTCCTTTCCTCTCGCTGGAGCACGCCGGAGCATCGCCGTCAGGCAGTGAGCAGCGAGTCGTAGGTTAGTGGAGCTCTTCGCGCACACCCTAGTGTTCGAAATATTCCTTGGGTACCCGGAGCCCCGATTCTGACAACTGTCGTTACCAGAAAATAATAGGAGGTGTGGGTGAGTAGAGGGATGGCCTGGCCAGCGATGGGAGTAGGGCGGGGCAGTGAGACATGTGCGGTAGCACAATCAGCCATGGGAGGCGGGATCAGGCGATCTTGCCGGCGCTGGTTTGGGCGTCTTGAGCAAGAAGATCAGGGATTGAAGAAGAAGACGGTCATAGGATGGACATCCAACGGCCACTGCTACTAAATTGTGTGTTGACTATAAGTTGACAAAACCTTGCGTACACGTCAATTTAGTAGGCCAACAAGTCAGCCTCCAAATCACTGGTACACAACATACACCCCGTTTGCTAATTTTTTTAATAATTCACAACCCATTTGCTAATTCTTAAAGAATTTGTTGTAGCCCATATTCTTTCTGTTAGCATTACAGCCCATATTCGGGCCGGGGTTAAAAATTTCAACGAAATTTTGCATATTTCGAAGGGGTCTGAACTGTTTTTAGTCCCGAAATTTCGAGTGAGATTCAAACCGATTTAAAAAATAATAATTTAAAATCCAATGAAATTTTCACCCCCAAAAAATAAATGAAATTTTCAATCTCCAAACTAAAAAACAAAATTTGAAACTAATTGTCGGTTTGTTGTGTTTGCTTTTTAAGTTTACAACCAATTTCTTATTACTTATAGTCCATTTTCAGGTTTGCATCCCAGTAGGGCGGAGAAAAGCAACTAGGCCTCGGTTGGGTTCTTTAAAAAAAGTTGGGTTAGCCATTTTCACAAAGAAAAACAAAATAGCTCGGCTGGTCATGTGGTAAAGATAAAATAAAAGTTTGGGCTAGACAAGCCACAGCCCCCACACGGTCCAGTTGATACTCTGCTCCGCCTCATCTTAAAAAAAACAACTGAGCAAGCTTCTGGGTCCCCGGTGTCAGACGCTCCTTGTGCAATTCTCTCGTTTATTGACTACGTTGACAATGGTGTGGGACCCAGATGTCATGAAACCATTAGGAGGAAGCATTTTTTTCTTGTAATAAGAAGGCACTTGCTTGCGTACGAAAATGGACTTGCTGGGTCCCTTCTGTCATCCTCTCCACGTATAGTCCGATTCCTCTCGTTTGTTGACCATGTTGATAATGCCACACGGCGGCTCCGTGGTGAGCGGACCAAGGCGGAGGACGACGGCGAGGCTTCGGACGGGAACAAACAGGATCCGGGGAACATGCGACAGTGTAGTCATAGGCGGAGGGGGAGTATGACAATTGACCCGTTCGGGTGTGTGGTGGGGCTGCGGTAGCCGAAGAATAGGTGGAGGGTGTGGGGATTAGAGGGATGGCATGGCCAAAGTTTTAGGGTGCGATGCGGCGGTGATGTGTGCGCGGTAGCACAACCAGCCGTGGGAGGTGGGAGCAGGCGGTCCCGCTGGCACTGGTTTGGTTTTGGCGGCTGGAGGAAGAAGAGACGGAAGAAACACAACAGACATTTGATGTCAATCCAAAATTCACGATTGGAAGAATCGTTTTCTAACTAAGCCAACACCACGTTGCATAGGTTTTTCACAAGAAAATAAAACTGGGCTCGTTCGCCAGATAACATTCCTGAAACTGCCACTATTTGATCTTGCGTCACAACTAAAACTACCAGGAAAATGCGTTTGTTTGCCATCCTCCTCCTAGGGAACGTTTGCGAGATAACATTCCTGAAAATCAAAGACTTGAGAAGATGTATAGAACAAGCTAGTCAACCAATAAAGAGATGTTGTTGATTGTTAGAAAAAAGAGAGACATGTTGCTGCAACTGGTTCGAATCCAAACCTAGAATATATATAGTGTCATACTACTCCACAAGTAATGAAACCGACATATCTAATGTTCGTTTCTCCTCTTCTCTAGCTACTATGCCTAGCTTCAGAAGCTCTAGCCGCAGCAACCATGTCCATTGGCTTGTCCACCTGCTCTTCAGCAGGGAATCGAGCCAACAACCAGATGTGCACAAAGTAGCCACCCATACCACCGCATGTGGGTCTCATCACACCCCCACCGGCACACTCACCGCAGCCGGTTGCTCATAGCACCCCGCTGACGTTGGTGTGGTGCTATTGCTACAAATTACGCAGAGTCATTCGTTGCGTCTCAACTACAATCCTCAACCCTGGTCGAGTCTTCAACAAATGCCCAAATCATGGGTAATATGGCAAGTTGTTCGCCTCCTTTCTGTTGCTGAATTTTTAAGAGTTTGGTTGATGATCTTCCAACTTGATTCATGCAGAAAAGGGAAGATTCTTGTGATTTGTATTTATGGGAAGTTGCTGATGTGGGGGAATGGAACTACGCAAATTATTTGGTTAGCCAAGGAACCCAATACCAGCAGGCTGGGGTCTTGGATAAGTAAATGAAGGAACGACAGAAAAGGATGATGCAGAGCAGAATGTTAAAGATGCAGTTCATCAGATCATGGCCAAGCAACAACTTTTGAACAACCTTGGCAACAATGAGGAGATGAAAGAGCTGGTGAAGATAATGGGCAAGATCATTTTGCTATGTAGGATGATTGTCTCTTTATTTGTAGTGTATGTAGCAGTCGTGATGTATTCAGTGGCTCTAACATGAGCACTTTGTTGAAACTAGTAATGAATGAAACATGTTTAGCAGGCTGGACGTCTAGTGTTGTGAACATCTATTGATTTATATTAATGAAAATCAGTGGGCATCCCCCTTTGCTAACTAATAAATTAGCAGAGGCCCTGTCAGGTCAGCTCTGTTAAGACGTACAACAAATTGGAGTCTAACAACAAACTGCCAACAGCTACATTGCGGTTGTAAATCATCAAATACAAGTTTCACAACAATTTTTTTGAGAGTATGCCAATGGCGTACCATATTTTTATAGAAGGAAGAAAGTTAATTACAAGAGCCTAATGTGGATGCGAACATCTACAAAGGCACACCGTCACCTTACACCAAAGTGAAACAAACACTACAAAAAAAGACACTTTCATGATGATACATGTTTGTCACAGTAGGTCACGTTTTCTATCGGGCATGTACATCCATGACAAATTTATGTTAGAATCAAGATAGTCATACCTGTGCTGTCATAGAAGTGTTCCATGACATTATGAAAATTATCATCACGGAAGTGTCCACTTCCATGACGATAAATCGCGCATCGTAGAAGTGCTTTCGTCAAGGGTGACCGACACGTGGCATCCACTGTAACGGGACGCCGTTAAGCTATCGGGTCCGGTTTTGGATCTGATAACCCGCTAACAGCCCGGGCCAATGAGGATTTTCCACGTGTAAAATTCTCATTGGCCGGAGGAAACACATGTTGGCTCACCGTGTGGACAGATGTCATCCATTCATTGGACATGAGGCGCATATGATACGTCGACACGTGGCATGGCCCAACAAAGGCCCATTCCGGTGAAAAGGCCGTCCCGTTTGACTTGGTCAAACGGTAACGGGCCGGCCCACGGAAAGCCTGTTAACGGCCTGTTCGTATATAGCCCATTTACGGCCCGCTAACTCATGACCCGTTATGGCCTACCCGAATTAAGCCCACTAGCTTCATCTGGGCCGTCCAATATGATTCCAGCCCGTTGTAACTTCCGGCCCATGTATGGCCCATGATGTCTTTCGGCCCATACGAGGCCATTTGTAACTCTTGGCCCATTAAAGGCCCGTGGTGAATCTGGCCCGCAATGAACAGTGTATCGCTTTATACCCATTAACGGCCCATTATTCCATTGGGCCGTTTCCAACCCGTGTTATGTTTCGACCTTCTCAGGGCCCATTTCTTCTTGGGCTTAGTTCCAGCATTCGGTTAGTTACGGCCCGTTACTGGCCTTTTCTGCTTGTGGGCCGAATTCAGCCCATGGTTACAATCGGCCCGTTTGTGGCCCATTAATCCGTTGGGCCGTTTTCGTAGCATCATCAAATACGGCAGATTAACGACGACCCGTTATGGTCGGCCCATGAACGGACGATTCCAAATATAGCCTGTTTACGGCCCATAATGCGGCCTATTATTGGTCCATGTTTGGCCAATCGATCATACGGCCCATAGAAGGCCCATTGATGCTACGGCCCGTAGAAGGCCCATCGTTTCTACGGCCCTTAGAAGGCCCATTGTTTCTACGGCCCGTAGGAGGCCCATGGTAACTACAGTAAATAGGGAGCCCATGGTTATTGTGGACTAGTTTTAAAAAATAGGTTATTGAGGCCACTAGCAAACCGCGGAAAAAGAACTGCACCAACCACAAGCAAACAAATAAACAAGACAACAAGGAAATAAATAAGAAAGCAACTTACGCTAGCTATCACGGCTATTACACATATTACATCCACTGGGCATCAAAGTTCACCACCAGTGCAAATATAGGGAACAAAGCCACATATCATATACACTGGTTGTCAAACTTGGCGACCAGTGCAAATAAACGCCGCAACAAAACAAGTCCAGAACTTAAACCACTTCAGAAGAGCTCAAGAAACAATATCCTGGGTACCCATAATGCTGGCAAGATGCTTAGCAAGCTTATTAACTTTCTCTTGTTTGGCGCTTAAATCCTCCAGCACTTGTTGTTGCACAAGAAAGTATGCATCTGAATTCTGCAAGGACTTCCTCAGTCCTTCGGCTTCTTGCCGCAGCACAGCTGACTGATGCCTTTCAGCTTGTAGCTGAGACTGAAGAAGCCAAAGTGATTCAGGCAGCGAGTTCGAAGAGCTTGTGCCAGCGGTACTGGCCAGTAACTCGAACACTACATCAACGCAGGACTGTGGGGTTTTCTCACTGTCTACAAGATCGTTTTTATCACCTTTCTTGGAGACCAACAGGGCTGTCTCACTATCTTGAACCTTATCTGCATTACTTTCTCTACCATTGCATAGTGGGGTGCTCTTCTCCAATATTCTGTTCGCATACTACAAGAGAAAACAAGCAGACACATCACAGGTTTAGCATGTAGTATACGAAACTCATTTGGGTAAACCGGTTCAGTAGTAAGGTGGATAGGATAACAACATGAAACAAACATATATCTATGTACTATGGTCACTGTATTGTCCATATCATTCTAGTTTATGTTGCCTAATCAAGATAGAGACACAGTTCAACTCATATATTTTTAAGACACAACAGCACAGACAGAATATAAGTGTTGAGAAACTACACAACATTGGCAACACTTGTAATGTGCATCACATGAGAACATAACTGTTTATACAGCTGAAACTGAAATCAACATAGAGCAAGACGTTAGAACAGCAATCCAGTTAAAGAAATAGGTTTAAAACATACCTGTTGCGCCATTGGAGTTTCAATTGGATCCTTCAAATTCGAAAGTAGTTGGTATGAGTAAATACAGTGATGCAACAGTAAAGGAGTATGGACCGTAGCTACGGAGTCTGACCTGAGAACAGTTGCTCTTCTGCTTTAAACGTGGAGTTTGGGTTCGCTGTGGTGGTCTTCGTGCTTTGGGCACTGCAGTTGCTTTACAAACTGCTCGTGTGGGGGTACTCTGTGGTGGACATGGTGCTTTGTCAACTAGAAGTGGGTTACTATCCGCTGGGGTTGGGGTTAGATGGGTTGTAGCTGGTTCTCTGCCCAACGGTGTAAGTGTGCAATCTGGAAGAGTCTCGATTATGTGTGGTGGGGCTAGTTTGTGGGCCAGTACAACCATGGTTCTATCTGCATCGACGGGTAGCACTGTCTTTTGTGAAGAACGGGTTTTTGCTCCCTTAGATACTGCCATCACCCCCTCCAATTCAAATGGCTGATAAACAAGAAAAGAAATTGAACGTACAGACATTGTATGATAGACAGATGTGGTAATTCACATATATGTTGTCTAACCAAACAGGACAGCATGACACAATTTCACATATATGATGCCTAACTAAACAGGATAGCATGACACAGTTTCAGATATATGATGGATAACTTAACAGGATATAATGGCATAATTCAACATATGATGAGTATCTAAACAGGATGACATGACAAAACTATATGATGTCTTTCTCAAATAGGTTGGGATGAAATAATTCACATACATGTTGTCTAAGTATACAGGATGGCATGATACAATTGACATAATTGATTCATATACTAAGCAGCTGGCACTCGCATGTATGATCTCTAAACTAAGCAGATGGAATTCAATATTGTGCATATGATGTCTAAACTAAGCAATGCAAGACACCATATGCATGATATGAGAAATATAAACATTGCAACTTAGAGCATACACCTCAGGTGGGATATAGGACTGGTCATCTGTCTCTGAATCCTCCTCTGAGGAGCTCCCTGTAACCATCGAGATATATGCTTCAACAGGTACCATTGCCTGCTCTGAAGACCTTGTTTTCACTCCTGATTTTTCCATAACCGGCTCAAATGGCTGATACACATGAAGAGTAGTTCAATATACACAGATTGTCGACAAATGGAATACGTAATGAAAAAAAAGATGGCATGAGATAATTCACATATATGATGCATGGCTACATGGCGGTGCATAATTCACATATATGATAACTGGCTGAAAAACATGGCATTGCATAATTCACATATCTGATATAGAAAGCAAACATGAGGCATTCACACAAAGCATGTCTAATCTAAGCAGATGGCATGGCAATGCAAGACACCATATGCATGATATGAGCAATATAACCCTGCCAAGTTAGAGCATGCACCTCGGGGGGGGGATACGACTGGTCATCTGTGTCTGAATCCTCCTCTGAGGAGCTATCTATAACCAGCAAGAAATCTGCATCGACGGGTAGCACTGACTGCTCAGAAGACCTTGTTTTCACTCCAGATTTTCCCATGACCGACTCAAATGGCTGATGCACAGGAAGAGTAGATGAATGTATAAACATTGTTGACAAATGGAATAAATTATGAAAAAAATATGGCACGATACAATTCACATATACGATGACTGGCTAAACAGGATGGCATTGCATGATTCATGTACATGATGCCTGGCTAAAGAAGATGGCATTGCATAATTCCCATATACTCCCTATGTTCCTAAATATTTGTATTTTTAGAGATTTCAAATGGACTACCACATACGGATGTATATAGACATATTTTAGAGTGTAGATTCACTCATTTTGCTGCGTATGTAGTCACTTGTTGAAATCTCTAAAAAGACAAATATTTAGAAACGGTGGGAGTATGATATAGAAACCAAACAGGTGGCATTCACACAAAGCAAATCTAAACTAAGCTGATGACATATAAGATGTATAATGTAAGCAATGCGAGGCGCCATATGCATGATATGACCAACATCAGCATGCCAGGTTAGAGCAAACACCTTAGGTGGTAAATAGGAGTGGTCGGCTCCCTCTGAATCCCCATCTGAACAGTTATCTTCCTCTGGAATACAATCTGGAATGGCGGGAGGGGGGCCACTTCGCCCACCATGGAGCGGCGTCTGCATGACATTATATTCCCATGGAACGGTCTTCTCTTTTTCTCTACATGTTTAGTATGATTGTGTACAATAACTGACATGCATAATAAAAAAATAGTTAGATTTTGTAAGGCCTAAGGGGTGCATGCAGAAATCAAGACTGATGGTAGCAAACGAGGGGATAGATCCAAAACTAATGATAGCAGGTAGATTATAGCTTCAGTTTTAAAAAGATAGAGAATGGATCATCTACTGTTTGTTGCCCACCCAACTCCTGTAGCTGCCGGAGGTCGTGCAGCAGCAGCAGCAGCAGCGCGAGCGAGAGCAAGAGCAGAGCAGCAGCACGAACGAGAGCAAGAGCGGAGCAGCAGCGCGACCGACAGCAATAGCAGAGAAGAGCAGCAGCACGAACGAAAGCAAGAGCAGTGCAGCAGCGCGACCGACAACAACAAAAGAGCCGCAACGCGAGCAAGAGCCGGAGCAGCAGCAGCAGTAGCAGTGCGAGCGAGAGCTGGAGCAGCTGCAGCTAGTGCCGGTGTGGAAGTCGTCGCCGAGGAAGCAACGACATGGGGGAGAGACGCCATGGATGAAGTGGCCGGTGATGGCACCGTCGATGGAGACCCGCCATGGCTGCTCGGTATCGAGCACCGGCAACCCCGTGAGATCGAATAAAAGATAAAATGCAGCGGTGGGTGCAGAACCTCCTTGGTGGCGCCGAGTGGGCCTCGGCTTCATCGGAGGAATTGGTGAGGGTGCTAAGGTTTCGGTGGGGTAGGTCAAAACGGCGCTGTGGGGATGGAGGTGGCGCGATAGACGAGGTGAACATCGGGGCAGCTCCTTGGAGGTGGAGGACGGGGCAGCTGATCCGGCGGGACGACGAGATCGACGACGGATCCTCATCCGATGCGGTGGATGAGGGACGGCGAGATGTTGCAGTGGACGACATCGTCGGGGAAGAGTCTCCGGCTGGGCGGCGGTCGGGAGGCCAACGAAGGAGTGTGGGGTTTCGTGGGTTTTGGCGGCCTCGGTGTACAAATGGGGGGGACGAAGGGGAAGGTAGGGGGAAGCCATGGCTTAGGGACGCGCTTGTCCGAAATGTAGGGTAAGTTACCAGCGTACCCCAACCGGTTTTGACACCGCAACGTCGAGCCAGCATTTCTGGCTGAGGGGTAAAAGGGGGATTTCATGTGTCTGGGCTGCGGGACCGATTTCGGATGAGGAGGGAGTTTTCACGCGCGTCGAAATTTAGGGATAACAAGGCGCGGAGCGGGTTGAAGAGGTAGGAGTTTCAAAGCAGATGAGACAAAAGATACTCGAGCTTGAAAATTTCCGGATAATAAGGCGCGGATTCCTTGTTCGGCAGAACAAACTTAACATGTACAAAAAACAATCCATACAAGACACAAGAGAGTCATGTCCCCTTTTACTATATTGCTATAGATGTCATTGAAAAAACTACAAGAAAAATGTAAAAAAACGGGAGAACAAGAATACCCTGTACAGTACCAAATCGATTCGCACTTCCCTCAGCAACAACAAAAAACAAATCAATTCCCACCAAAAGAAAGAGTCATGTCCCTTTTTATATGATTACAAATGCCAGGATCTCGGATTTCAATTTTTGAATCCACGTCATGTTGAATTCGAATATATCATTAGGTGACCTTGCGGTTTATAATGGATGTAGTCCTACATTTTGATCTTCCATCATATATGAACATTTTACTCCACCCTATGAACATATATATTGTCGTCTACCATATGGACTAAATTTGAATCAATTTTCCTTATTTGAATACGATTGTTGTCAAGTTATACAATCATTTAAATATTATCTTGATAACAAAAAACATGCATATAGCAGTAATCATATTTCACTATGAACTACATGTACCATACGATCTCCAATTCAAATATTTGTATCCATTTTATGTTGAATTCAAATAAGAGTACATTGGTCTAGGTAGCGAGATGTTCGGGATAATCTAAACCCTGTTTTCATATGTATATTTTTTGGCTGAATTGGGACAAGTTTTGGTATAAGCTTCTTGCAAAACCGGAGATTCTCTCAACAAGCCTCGTGGTTCCGAGAGGGAACGTGTCACCTTTGTGTGTGAAACGATATACGCTGCCTCCCCCGTGATTTTCTTTACAGAGGCAACATAGAACTATATGAGTGCCCTGTTAAATTTTGGAATTATTCCGGGTTCGTTTGGCCTTTTTTATACATTAATTGAGTTTTTGGACATTTAATGTGCATAATCCAAATTTGAACTGCAAGCACATGCTCCGGTGCACCAAAGTTGGTTGAAAAATCACATGTGTGTCCTTGGGTGAATTTCTAGGTCCCATGCAAGAAATGGGAATCAAATTCAAACATCTTGGCGTCGTGACTCGGCCGAGAACATCGAGAAACTTGGTTTTAAAATTCATGTAAATCCAAAACTCGCCTGGAAATCATGAAACTTGGCATGGTGTCATGTCATGGCACTAACATGTTGTGGTAAAAAATTGTACGATTTGGAACAAGTTTTGGTATAAGCTTCTTGCAAACCGGAGCTTCTCTCAAGAAGGCTCGTGGTTCTGAGAGGGAACGTGTCACCTTTGAGTGTGAAACGATATACGCTGCCCCCCTTGAGTTTCTTTACAGAGGCAACATAGAACTACATGAGTGCCCTGTTAAATTTTGGAATTATTCCGGGTTCGTTTGGCCTTTTTATACATTAATTGAGTTTCTGGTCATTTAATGTGCATAATTCAAATTTGAACTACAAGCACATGCTCCCGTGCACCAAAGTTGGTTGAAAAATCACATGTGTGTCCTCGGGTGAATTTCTAGGTCCCATGCAAGAAATGGGAATGAAATTCAAACATCTGGGCATCGTGGCTCGGCCGAGAACATTGAGAAACATGGTTTTAAAATTCTTGTAAATCCAAAACACGCCTGAAAATCATGAAACTTGGCATGGTGTCATGTCATGGTACTACCAAGCTGTGGTAAAAAAATGGCCGAACAGGAACAAGTTTTGGTATAAGCCTCTTGCAAACCGGAGCTTCTCTCAAGAAGGCTCATGGTTCTGAGAGGGAACGTGTCACCTTTGAGTGCGGAATGATATACGCTACCCCCCCCTTGAGTTTCTTTACAGAGGCAACATAGAACTACATGAGTGCCCTGTTAAATTTTGGAATTATTCCGGGTTCGTTTGGCCTTTTTTATACATTAATTGAGTTTCTGGTCATTTAATGTGCATAATTCAAATTTGAACTACAAGCACATGCTCCCGTGCACCAAAGTTGGTTGAAAAATCACGTGTGTGTCCTCGGGTGAATTTCTAGGTCCCATGCAAGAAATGGGAATGAAATTCAAACATCTTGGCATCGTGGCTCGGCCGAGAACATTGAGAAACTTGGTTTTAAAATTCTTGTAAATCCAAAACACGCCTGAAAATCATGAAACTCGGCATGGTGTCATGTCATGGTACTACCATGTTGTGGTAAAAAAATTGGCCGAATAGGAACAAGTTTTGGTATAAGCTTCTTGCAAACCGGAGCTTCTTTCAAGAAGGCTCGTGGTTCTGAGAGGGAACGTATCACCTTTGTGTGCATAATTCAAATTTGAAATACAAGCACATGCTCCAGTGCACCAAAGTTGGTTGAAAAATCACATGTGTGTCCTCGGGTAAATTTCTAGGTCCCATGCATGCAAGAAATGGGAATGAAATTCAAACATCTGGGCGTCGTGGCTCGGCTGGAAACATTGAGAAACTTGGTTTTTTAATTCCTGTAAATCCAAAACACGCATGAAAATCATGAAACTTGGCTTGGTGTCATGACATGGCACCAACATGCTGTGGTAATTTTGCTGTCCGATTTGCGAAGGCGCACACATTAACAATCAACAAAGTCATTTTGGAACAAGTGCTGTCACGTTACAATCGGAAACACAAGTATTATTGAAACCGTGGGCGTTCTATTTACCATTTACGTGCAGCCACGCGTCCCCTTTTTTATTAGCTAGGAGGCGCCGTGCAGGGTAGCTATTTGAGTAAGGGAGGCGTGCGATCAGACCCCTGCGTGTGCTTATCGGGAGGAGAGCCCTTTGACCTCCACCTGCCGTCCACCTCTCTCCCAAGGTCTCCATTAATGGCGCCCGAACCTCTGTTTAATGGCGTGGCTATGTCTCCCTCGACTGAGATTTAAGAGAGAAAAAAGAAAATCTGAAAAGAAATTTTTGCACGGATCTTGATGTAAGATCCGACGGACCTATATAGCATCTACTGCAACTTATAGCAAGACTGATGAATATATAAGGACGACGACAGTGGATAATAATTTTCTTACATAATTAGGAAGATAATTAAAAAAGCCACATGCGGCTACGCCCGAAGGGAAAAATAAGAAGGAAGACAACGATCTGGCTCGCTGATCCCTACTTTCTTGATGCGTTGCTGCAGGCCGCGGGAACTAGTCTCCGCGACGAGCGGCGATGAGCTCTGTCGTGTCCTCAAGACGCTGCTTGAGAGCATCCACGAATTCCTTCACCAGCCTTTGGCGCTCGATGCAGAGCATGTCATTCTCGTCCATAAGTTTCTTGACGATGACGTCGGTCCTCTTCAACAACGCACTGGTCTCCTCCTGCTGCTCTGCACTTCGGACGATCTTCACCCTCAGCAGGTCGCGCTCGGCCCGGAGCCTCTCATTGCCCTCCCTTAGTTCCCGGATGACGCCAGTAGCCTGTTCAAATGAGGCTTTCATGTCATCCTGCAACCTCGCCCAGCTGGAGATCTGATCCATCTGGCTATGGACGATCGCATGCATGCGCCTGTAAGAGTCGTCGCCTGCCCGCGAGACATTTTCCCAGGCTGCCGCGGCGCGACGGGACATCTCTACTGCTTTCGCGGCACGGCCGGAGCAGTCTGCTGCATCGACGGCGCGGCGGGACCTCCGTGCTGCTTCGACGGCGCGGCAGGACCTCTGTGCTGCTACTTCCGTGCGGCGGGACATGTCAGCTGCTTTTGAGGCGAGGCGAGACATCTCTCGTGCTTCCGCTTCCATGCTCGCCTCTCCCTAGTGGTAATCTCTCGACCCAGAACTCACGCTGGCCATGGCAGACGCAAGGGAAGGATGCTGAATGACTTGTTTGTTTTTGTGGATGAGGAGTTGAGGAGGAATGTGCAATCATCTTGGCATAGTAGTGTTTATAACCGAGTACTAATACGCTCCTAAGTGGGAAACCAAATAATCCCAAAACACTTAGGCGCGGTGCATTAACTTCTACCTCGTTTCTTGTTTCTTGACATATCAACCAATAAGAGATGTGGGTGTGCATGCTTTTAATGACTTGAGACTACCAAACACGACATGCAGTGGTTAGTTCATTGCATGCGATGCTATTAATTAGCAAATAAACATTAAGTTCTCTCATTTTCCCCTCCTCCTTGGTCACGGTGACGACGGAGGGAGTAGGTTGTGATCGGTGTGAACAGGTTTGCAATTAAATATAGCGTGGTAGTAGTAGTAATTTGGAATGTGACGAGACGCGCTCAAAATTTATTGATGGTTTAGTTTCGAAGTGCGGCACTATTCTCGGATGGCATAACGTGGGCACGTGTTCTCGGCCGTGGTGTAGCATATGCCATGGTAGTTCTTTTTCTACTGCTGTGTACATGCAATAACTGGCACCGTCGGATACATATCTTACGCTTATTGGGGCGTTCGACAGGAATAGCCTCGTGCGGAGCTATAGACTAGTCTTTTTTTGAGACGCATTACACCTATCTCTCGCGACTTCTCGCACGCACCATCTCTAGCTCCCTAGGTCGATGCCACCCACATACACTTGTACTCTGAGTTTAGTACGTTATACAGGAAGAGAAGAGGTGCACACACGCACTCGTCCTCTCTCATACACGCATCTGTAGCTACGAATTGTAGTGTTCTCAACCATCCGATTGGCTCTATCATAGGTTTCACGTTCCTCCTTGGCCTTGAGATAGTACTAGATGTCTTCATTTATTACTTTGTAGACTTATTTTGTATTGGAAAGCACTATGTGATGGTAACATATTATGTTACTCTATTTGCCTCTCTCCTCATTAATTACTTGCCACCTCATCATTTTTGCTTATGTGGCATCTATGTTACTACCTATGTTACTCCCACTATGACCAGCCTAATGCACAGAGAAATTAGGATCGGAGGGAGTACTACTAGTAGTAGTACTACTTTGATGTGTCACGTCAACTCGCACAAGTATGCAACACTTCCTGAACAAACAAGCATATAAGCTGTTATACTTCTTACCCAAAGGATCTTTATACTATCCAACAGACACAAAATATCCGTTTGACTATTGGAAATTACTTTAACTGCTGATCTATGTTGAAGTAATTGTTGCATCGCCACCAAAGCCCACCATCTCTTAAGCTAAAGTAGATCGAGCTAACCCCTATATTAGCATATTACTAAGATAAACAGAAGGCACTATAGAATCATTTAGGACATGAGCTTGTCAATCTGAATGTGGAGGGACACCAGCTTAGCCCCGGCCAGCAGCTTGGGCGGAACTGTGAAGAAGGTCAGCTCGTTCACGACGACGTCGCCGGGATCCTTGCTGCTTGTCACCTCCATTTCCACCTTGACGGCGTCGGTCCTGCCTTTGGGCTCCCCCGGCGGGCCGTTCGCCCACAGCTTGGCCACGTAGTGCGGCAGTGGGGACGACCCCGCTCTGATGCAGACGACCGACATGGCGATAGGCGCGCCGATGTCGAGCATGCTGCCGACTAAGAAAAACATGCGGCCGTCCTCCTCCGCGAACAGCAAGAGCCGTGGCTCCGACAGTGGCACTTGCAGCTGGAGCACCTTGCCGTACTGGATCCTGTGCATGGGCATGGGATGCACGGTGCTGATGTAGTGGAATAGTGCCGGCGGCGGGCCTTCGTAGCCACAGACGGGCATGGGGCATTTGCAGGGCGCGAGCGGACACACGCTCTGGTGATCGACAAGCTTGTGGTAAGTGACGTAGAGCCCACAACCTTCGTGCGGGCACTCCACCCTCACCGAGGAGTGGACGGCGTCCACCGCCGTGTTCCGCACGTCGAAGCCACCGCCGCGCTCGCACTTCTGGCACTGCCACTGGTTCCCAGGGTGCTCGACGCGGCAGTCCGCGCAGGCCAGGTGCCCTCCCTTGCACTTCACAAATCAATCAAACATCACATCAATCAAGAAACCTGCACCTTGCTCGATCAGCCGAACGGAGGGGTGTATTCGAACCTCATACACTGGAGGCTTCAAGGGGCGGAGGCACAAGGGGCAGTGGAGCAAGGTGAGGTCCATCGAGACCATAGAGAGCTCCATCGTCGGGTCATGTTTCGTCTCCGTGATCTCACCCTCCTCGTGCACAACCATCTCTCGCTTTATTAGGGCCGGGGCATTACAAAGCTTTACCGTCACATATTCATACTACTTTAAGGTGCATTAAATCAACACATGCAAGTATCAAAAGGAGAGTCATGGCATGCATGCATGCGTTGTAATTAATGCATCGGTAAATGCAAATTATCAAAATATATCGAGTGCAGTGCTTTGATGTGTCGCGTCAACTCATACAAGACCGAGAAGTTTGATTACTACAACGCCCTCTCGCCTTAACCGCACCTGCCTTTGGCTGCATGACAGGTGGGCCACCCAATTGTTGGGCCCACCTGTCATAGACGCAAAGGCAGGAGCAGTAAGTCAATGAAGCTGCGTCCGTCCCTCGCCCATGAGCGTGGTGGCTGGCAGGACTAGGAGAAGCTTTAGTTCGCTACACGCTCTCCCTCCCGCACGCGGTGGACATGCAACAGTTCAATCGGTGTCAGATGGCCAGAAGCATACTATAGTACTCCTCCACTACAGTAGTACTCCATCATTGTTTGACTTCCCGAAGAGGCGAAGAGCCAAGCGCAGCCCGTACACTCATGTGGTAGTTTCATGTGTAGAGTAGTCTAGGATAGCGTGTATCGTGCCTATAAGCTTAAAATCGTTGGGGTCGGTTCCATGCTTTTTTTATTAAAATAATCTTCTGGCCCTGCGTGTCATCCTGGTGATTCTAGTTTGCACGCTCATCTGGTCAAGACAGGAATATATATTTTAATTTGTGGTGGGGTAAATGTTAGAGGTTGCATCAAATGGAGTATTGTACACTGCGGGTCTTTCAGCCAAGTTTAGAGGCAACCATGTGGGGCCAGTGCTATGATGTGTCGCGTCAACTCGTACAACGAGGAGAAGCTTGATTTTACTACTACACGCCTTCTCCCTCGCCCATGCGCGCGGTGGCTCGTAGACGAGGACATGCTTTTGCTTATCTCTACTCCTATAAAAGACTCAGTTGGTGATGATGGTGTGTCTGCCATCCGTCATTTCTGACCATTAGATCTACATCTAATGGCCGCGAGGTAAGTTGTGGCATTTTTGCAACAATAGCCCACTTCTCTGCTCCAATTTGAAGAAAACCCCTTATTATCTTGAAAGCAACCACATCCCTCCCTCGCCTCATCAAAACAACCTCAGAAATATATTTTGAGTGAAACGTAATATTTTTTTAGTGGTATATATGTATATCAAAACAAGAGTGTTTTCTATCAAGTTTGTGAACAAGTACTATTATACTTTGGATCCGTTGCAACGCACGGGCACATTGCTAGTAGTACTACAACAAGCTATCCCTCCCGCTCGCGGTGGACGGACATGCAGGAGTGGATTCGATACTGTAGAAGTAGTAGTAGTAACATCATTGTTCGTCTTCTCGAAGAGGCGAAGAGCCAAGCGCAACCTGAACGTGGCAGTTGCGAACCTTGGAGCACGCATATAAATAAACGAGACCAACCCGGGCTAGACTAGCATGTTGGCATTTTTTTTATAGAAGAAAACTCCGTGAGCACCAAACGCTCAAGCCGAGACTTGAACCCTGGTGGGCTGGCTGCGAACTCCCGCGCCTTGCCAACTGAGCTATGCTCGGTTCTCAGGAGCATGCATATAGGCAGGCTCTTGCATGAGACAAAATTGCTATGTGAGCCCACTATTACTTGCTAGTATAGCCCTGTAAACTAGAAAGGAGTATTTGCCTTTCTAGAGATTTCAACAAGTGACTAGACTACACCGAGACGGAGTACATATGGAGCAAAATGAGTGAATCTACACCGTAAATAAATACATAGTTCTCTTGTTTTCCTCTCCGCCTTGGTCGTGGTGCACAATATTGAGTATACTAGTACTATCATCTTGAAATTTACGAAGTCACCATAGGCACCTCATCATCGACGGGAACGTCTCCTGACATGCGATAGACGCGAGCGGCTGTCGCCTCCATAGGTGCTTGAATGCCAAGGAGGGAGAGGGTAGCGGTTCCCGAGACGTTGAACGGTCAATGATGCATCCTCAAATTACATGTAGAGGGAATTAATTGGAGAAGCAGAATAGAGCCAGCACGATGTGAATGCAACAGAGTTTGGATTCTCATATAAAGGCGCCCCACCACTCCAATCCATCTACTCCTAGTGTCTGCGCAACACTGCTCACTCCAATCCAAGACCAAGTGACCGGAAGCCAGAAGCACCTATGGAGGCGATGGACGCGAGCGCCAGTCGGCTGTGCCAAATCATCCAAGGCGCCGGCCTGCGGCCCCGCACCGCGCAGCGTTTCCAGACGGTGCCGGCGACCACCGGCATCGTAGACCTCGCTGACGCCGGCTTCGCCTCTCGCATGGACGACATGATGGTCAACTCCATCCGCAAGTTCACCACCGTCAAGAAGCGCGCGGACGACCTTGCCGTACTGCTCCAGCCCACGCGCCCAGGCTCCTCATTGCCTGCCACCCTCATCGGCCTCCATGGTGACGAACTCTTTCAAGCCCTGGTGGCCCTGCAGGTGCCGGAGGACGCGACAAAGAATGTGCACCTCGAGGCCGCGCTCGTCGCGCAGCGCCTCGCCATGCAAGAAACCGTCGACCTGCACATCCACGTCTACGAGGAAATTGTCTACATAGGCCACTACAAGGCCAGCGAGGACAGAAAGACGTTGGCCTTCTTCCAGCGGCTGGAATCTTTGGACACCATTGTTCAGTAGCACGTCGACCTGGCCACGAAAGCCGCTGCTACTTAGCCGCCGTTCGGTGGGCCGGCGCCCTGAGTGGAGGAGGTGGACGTCGTCGATGGATGCATCTCTTCTTCTTGCCTCCTGTAACCAGCACTGCATCGCCTCGTGGCCTTAATGTTTTATTAGTATTAGCGAGATGCCCGTGCGTTGCATGTAACATCAAGATGCATTTGTATTTTATCTTGTGAGAGAAAAGGATGAACGAAGGAAGGCCTTATTTGCAAATGTGGACAGTGTGTGGGTACCTTTTTGCAAAATTGCCATAGTTTCCTTCCTATCCATCAGATAAAAATCGGACGGCCTATGTTGCAGGATGGCAGGCACACCATCATCACCAACTCTGTTTTTTATAAGAGTGTAGATATAGACATTGTATAGGAGTATATGGCATTTTTATTTAAGTAGTAACGTTTTCACTGTGAGGTGGCAGCCGGCGGCGTTCACAGGTGCACCTCGCGTGGGAGCGGCATGGTCCTGGCGCCCATGCGCCGCAGCTTCTTGGACAGCCCGGTCTTGGTGCTGATGCAGCGGCGTAGGAGGCACACATGCGTCATGCAGCGACTGATGCACAATCTGGCAACTGGCCTCGTCTCGAGCCGACACCGGCGCTCGGTGCGGCGGGTCGCATGACCGTGCTTTGTACCGGGGCTCGGTGTTGTCGCTGCGCACGGGAGGGAATGGAGGCGCGCTGTGTGCCACGTCACCCGCACAAGCCGGCGGAGGACGGAGCGAATGGGAGGGCGCCGGAGCCTCGCCCGCGGTGTTGACGAGCTCGGTGATGCGACCAAGCCTGGCGTCATAGCCTTCGTTGGCGGGGCGGTTGCGCAGCAGCTCGCGCGCCATGAGCAGCGCAGCCTATGCGTTCGCTTGCCCTCGGCGAGCATGGGAAGACGAAGTTGTGGCTGGGGTGAGTGAAGGCGTGGCAGTGTGGCCGTCGTGCTGCACGGAGGTCGGCAATGAGGAGTCCTGCTGCTTGTGAGCGGCAGGATCGGTGGCGGCGTTGGCCACGGCTGAGGTGGAGTGGCGGCGGGCGCCGCGGCCCGCTGGCTCCATCTGGGCGACGCGAGCCGTGCGACGCTCGGCATGGACACGACGAGCGTCGGCCATGGGGATGGTGGAGCAGGGATGGAACGAAACGGAAGAACTCCGGCACACCCCTACCCGGCGCGCCAAATGTCAGAACCGAGGCTCCGGGGACCCAAGGAATGGTTCGAACACTAGGGTGTGCGCAAAGAGCTCCACTAAGCTATGACTCGCTGCTCACTGCCTCACGGCGATGCTCCAGCGAGGAAAGGAAGACACAACACAGTGATTTACCCAAGTTCGGGCCACCTTGCGGTGTAAGACCCTACTCATGCTTTGTGGTGGATTGCCTCGCGGGGAGGATGTGTATGAACTAGTACAAGGATGAACTGCCTCGGGAGGGCTCTGGACTCTCTCCCCTTCTCCTCTGATCCCTCTCTACAGTGGAGACTAGCCTATCTTTATACTGGCCTTGGTCCTCTTCCCCCGAAGACTCTAGGCGGGAAGGGATTCCACAACGGCCAATTTTGAAAGGGGACAGGAGTACAACTTATCCTAGCAAAAGCAGTCCCCGCCTGATAAAGCCTCTGGGCATGACGCATCGGTGGGTTGGCGATGACCTCCGTCCTGGCGAGCCCGCGGTCCTGGTCTTCTAGCATCGGAGTGGCAACCTTTGGGGATTGCTTAGGGAACCCGCGTGCCGTCCTTGTTCCCTTAGCACCAAAGAGGAAATCATCCTCGTCTGCGCCCGCTGGCGCCCTTCTGGCTCTACTCGTCGTGGCTCGCGTCGCCCATGTACAGCGCGAGGTGGGGTGGGGAGCCTAGAGATGTCCACCCGCGAGGGGCCTCGGAAGGCCGCCCCTCGTGAAGCCCTCGGGAGCTCTTAGTGATCCTTGTTGACGCTCACCTCGCGAGGCAGGGGCCCTCGCGAGGGTCTTGCTCGTGAAGCCTTGATGTTGGGCCACGCCGGGCCTTCCAATGACACCACGCAATGGGCCGCGGGCAGACGAGCCTGGGTACCCCCAGTCCCATGGGCCCGACAGCAGCCTTAGATCGCAGCCGAACCAGTAAATCCTCGTGCTCCCCTCCGCGTGGGAAACCACTGCCGAGTCTTCCCGGCTCTAGGTCATTCCCTTCCTACAGGCCTCGCCGTCGTCCACCGCCTTGGTTCTCTCGGCATGGCGTCATCAACATGGTCAATGAACGACAGACATCGGAAGAGTACTGTATGTGGAAAGGTTGGCAGCTGGGATCCCACGAGGTCCATGGTTGCACGCAAGAAAGTGTCTCCTTGTTACGCGTAAGAAAAATGATTCCTCCCCCTGACAGCTGGGACCCACTAGCTACATCTTCTCATGCAAGGAAGTGCCTCCTTATTACGTGGAAAAAATGCTTCCTCTCCCTGACAGCTAGGACCCACTAGACATCTTCGCACGCAAGGTGCCTCCTTATTACACGCAAAAAAATAATTCCTCCGCCCGACACCTAGCACCACCAGCTACATCTTCGTGCGCAAGGAAGTGCCTCCCTATTATGCACAAAAAAACGATTCCACCCCTGATAGCTCAGACCCACCACCTACATCTTCGCATGCAAGGAAGTGCCTCCTTATTACGCAAAAAAAAGATTCCTCCCCCTGAGAGATGGGATCCACTAGCTACATCATCGCACGCAAGGAGGTGCCTCCTTATTACGCGAAAAAATCGATTCCTTCCCATGCCAGCTAGGACCCACCAGCTATATCTTCGCATGGAAGGAAGTGCCTAATTATTCTCCCCCAGCAGTTGGGACCCACCAGTTCGAAGCGTGCGTAGCGTTATCTATCTGGTCGCAAACGTGTACGCGCATACTGGTCGATCGGTCTCTATGCCACGATGAACCGTGGCCGAGTAAGGAGTGGTAGCAGTTCAGGCAGTCCAGTCTAAACCGTGTACACACACATGCAGCCACGCTGCAAAAAATACGGCCACATACGTACATAAGGGCGAGCTCTCAAACACGTACTCGTGCATACGTATGGCTAGGGTTCGTGTACATGGACAGGCAACGGACAGTAGCAGTGGTCCCCTGCTCATCGGCAGCTAACCGACTAGGTCGGAACGGAGAAACGGCTGCGTCGTGTTCACCGGGAGGCAACCAACTGGGTCGGAATGTGTCCTATTCATCATGCGCTAATCAGCTTAGACGGAACAGCCGAAACGGGGTCCTGTTCATCGACCTCTCACCGGCTCAGGGTCTAGTGTACCACAAAACAGACGAAACAGAGTTCTCTTCGACCGCCTATGGTCGAAACGTGGTCCTGTTCACCGGCTGGGGTCTGGCGTACTGCAAAACAGAGAAAACAGACTTCTATTCAAATGCTTACGGTTAAAATGGGGTCCTGTTCATTGGAGGGGTCTGGCGTACCGCAAAATGGAGAAAACAGACTTCTCTCCAACCGCCTACTGTCGAAAGTCCTCTTCATCGGGTGGGGTGTGGCGTACCGCAAAACGGGACTCCACGGGCTACTGTTCATCCACCATTGACTTCCTACCACGTGCCTCCACCGGCTACTGTTCATCCATCATCGACTTACTCTCCAACCTCCACGGGGTCCTCTTCATCGATCCCCAACCAGCTGGGGTGTGATGTACCGTGTCACGGCCTCCTCGGGGTCCTGTTCATCCAGCGCAACCGCCTACTACCATGGGGTCCTGTTCATCCAATCCCTACTGACTGGGGTGGGGCGTACGAGCGGACGGCAACAAGGGGAACTGTTCATCCACAACTCACCACGTCTCATGCAAGGAGCTCAATCGATGAGTCTCGACTCGTGTCTACGTGTATCGCACGCGCGGCTGCGATGGGCACTGTTCATCATGAGGCAACCAAACACGGGACGGCTATGTCTCCATGGGGGCTCGATCGGCTTGAGTAGGTAGCGAGAAGGATCGATCCAGGTTAGTTAGCAACGAAGGAATCGCTCGATCGGGTTCAGTTAGCAACGAAGGGATCGATCAGGTTCATTACGTAGTGCGAGGGATCGATCGATCACTCGGGTTCAGTAAATGAACGCCTAGCTCGGGTTTAGTTAGTAAACATGGCTCACACACACGCGCGCGTATGAGAGAAACACGCAAATGACTGCATCGCTCGGGCCCGACCACCCACCGTATACCGGTAACTCCCAGAAAATTTCCTCACCCTCACTTCTACCATGATTTTTTACATCATGGACGGCCCAAATAATATAATGCAGGTGCGTCTCTGGCCCGCCCAGGACGAAAAGCCCACTTGCTGTCATATTTTGTCATAGAAGTAGGAGCCCACCACATGTATGATGGTACGTGTTTTTGTCACATTTATCGTCATAGAAGTGTCATATCCATGATAGAATTTTTTTTGTTCGGGTCATAATGTCACAGATGTGTCTTTTTTGTAGTGTAATGCCT